>NW_017682442.1:1969-6082 GCF_001879085.1 Nicotiana attenuata | reverse complement strand
CTTGTGCTACCTCATTTATATACTAAGTCCTTCTGTGATTGATTTTCAAATTCGTGATTGATTTTCAAAACTTTTCCTTGTGCAGTTCTGATTTTTTACTCGCCCGTTAAGGGTTAATTGATTCTCCTTCTTTGTTTGGCCTTACCAGATCCTTTCCAAAATAAGTACACTCCTGTATTTAGACTTAATCCCCTACTATATGGTTTTACCGCTCCTTTTATGGCAACAATCATTCTGCTTACAAATTGATTTTCTTTCCTTATATTAATCCTATTAAGTGCCCATTAAGCAGTAATCCCTTGATTAAAGGGAAAACCTGTGTTAATTGATTTTGACTGTGATTATTTCCATGTTTGTGTTGAAACTGTATTTGTTACCTTATTTTCTACTCGTTTTCAAAACTATAAATACCTGCACTTCTTCCCTTTCAAGGGAGTTGGAACATGAACAAGTCATCACTTCTTCTCTCAAAATACACTCAGATTTTCTTTAAAAAATATTCTAGTTCTCTATACTCATAAGCTTAAGGTTCTTTTGATTGTGGCTTGGTTTAAAAGTATCCTGCTTCTCTTTGCTTGCTTCTTTTGCAACTGGTATGTTACCTTTGTTTAATTTATGCCACTCCCCTATGTGTTTATTCTCCAGTTCATTCTTTATTGGGTTTACTATTTCCATAATGTAAATTTTGCAAATTGGTTTGTCTCTTTGCTATGCTCCTACATGAATCCCTATCCCCCAATCCCTTTTGTATGTTGAGTTATGGTTCAGAAGCATGACAACACTTGACATTGTTGTTCATGTATATGGACTGGACTCCCTGAGTCCTAAACTCTTTCAATTCCCATTCCCCTTTCCCCTTTATATGTATCTTGAGCTTAAGACCTTGGTCTGGCAGTGTCCTAATCACTGTCTAGACCATAGTCTGACCTTCAATAGGTCTGTGCTCTTATTTGCTGGCTGAACAGGCTTGGTCAGGGGTGTGCCAGCCTACCTCATGGTTAGGTATGACCACCAGCCTGCCTTGGCATTCTCCCCCCCCCCCCCTCTATTGCACTTGCACTCATTCTTAGAATTTAAGTTCTGCCCCTCTCTTGTGAGCCTTGCTTTGGGACCCCTGAGCTCCCTCTGAACTTGGACACCTGAGGGTTGGCTCTTCCACACTGCACTATAACTCATTCTGATTAATATCTTGGGTGTAAGCACTGCCTGGGGTTCCTGAAACTCCTTGGATCTCTGAAACACCCTAGATAAGAGAAGGCTTTGGAAATCTTGATCTCGGAAGTGGTTCAATCTCATATTATTAGACACTAAGTTTGAATTAGGTCCCTCGGATGCAGCTGATAATTTCTGATGTACTTTTAATTTCAGTCTTGTTCTACTGGTCTGTAATGATTTGTATAAACTCATGTGGATTTAGTGAAAAGGGGAGGGGTTACTTTTATGCACAAAGGGTAGAAAATATGCCTATAGGATTTTGTCTCTAAGTTGTGCAATTTCATACGTAGAAAGCATGTCTATAGGATTTAACTTCTGAATTCTGCAACTACACATGTAGATACCATGCCTATAGGGGTTTGCATCTCTGCATATAATAGCATCATTAGGCAAACAGATAGGTTTAATAATAAAATGGCATATGTAGACATCTTGATTTACAAGGCTTCCATTAGTTTTTAAAAAGGTATCACGTATAGAAAGCATGCCTATCGGGATTTCGAAACCAAAAATTGTCTCACTTATTCAAAACAGTGTTGATTTTACTAAAACAAACGACTTCTCTTTCTAAACCTACTCGCATGAACTCTGGTAAACATTTCCCAACCGATCTGCATTCTGGAACTCGTTTAGTTGTTAAACCACGTACCCTTTTCTGAAACTTTTTGTTACTCTGAAATTTTCTTTTAAACTCAGCTTGTGTTTTAAAATCAGTAGTTCTATCCAACACATAGACAAAAAAGGTTAACTAATCAACTGGATCATGTCTTAAACAACTGCATTCGAGTAAGCCTAATGCAAACTTCCTATCTAAAAATATGTGTTGAACCAGTCCGCTCATCGCTTTAGTTTAATTTAAGACCAAACCAGTATGTGCAAGACATGCTAAACTCTATGGCTTTATCTGATTCTAGGAGGTTTATTTTAGCCCTACTTGCTTATTTGCTTTCCCCTTTACTTGTATTATGTGTTTTGATTGACGCCTTAGTATTTTGTCCTTTAAAAACTCTCAAAAGGCCCCAAACCCCTCTCCCTTTAGGACTAGTAGTCCAAATGCCTCCGGGACTGATAGGATTGGGACGGGTACTAGCATGCAATAAGTAACGAGACATTCCGCGCTTTAATACCTTAATGGGGTGGGAAGAGTAGATATGGATATGATGACCACGCGATAACACCACGTGTATAAACGTTTACCGGGTGTTGTGTGGGGTGATCCATATTATTTATAAACCCCTCTCCCTTTATCTGTTTATTTTTATTTCGAAAACTACTTTCTTCTCAAATTTCAGCCTCTTTAACTTCGTTTAATTTCAAATTATTTGCAACTATTATATGAAAACCCCCTCGTATTTGTAATTCTTGCTTGTTTACTTGTTGTTTGCACTTAAAGTCACAACTGTAACATGGCCGGGAACCACACTAGTGGATCTTGAGGGGTGCCTAACACCTTTCCCTCGAGATAATTTCTAGCCCTTACCCAAACTCTGGTTCTTCATCTCAAATTCTTTTAAAGTGTCCTAATGCACTATAATCATTAGATGGCGACTCTTCAATTCCAAAACCCAATTCCCAAACGGGAATAGAGTTGTCTTTTCCAAAAAAATGTCGTAAACCCGATTTCGCGAGGAAAAAGGGGCGTCGACACCGTCCCGTCCTATAAGTCCTGGAGGGTATTTAGGACCACTATTCCTACGTGGTGGGGACTAGGCTGAACCCTTAAGTTTAAAGGCAAAAATGCTAAGCGACATACATAACAAATAGGACTGCACATAAGGGGAACATACAAAGGCACATAGAGGCTTACAGATCCCTCCACAAGTGAGCTCATAATTAGAACGTCTCAAACACATTTAAGGTCTCAAAGACAAGAGTTTTAAAAGCCGGAATGTTGAAATAAAGCAGTGAGTTTCAGTGAAAGCAGAAGCTTAATTAAGACTAAGTGATTTGAAAAAATGCTCGGTTTGCAGAAATACGCCTTGGGACAGTAGTAGGATTTAGAAGTATACAACAGTTTAGGAGATAGTGAAAATATAGATAAAATCGCTAAAACATTCTTTGTAAATAGAATAAAGGCATGGAGATACATTAACTTGACGAGACATAGGATAAATATTTTGAAAATAATAGCATGAATCTGGGCAGAAAAGGGTAACCTAGTAGAAAACATAGTAGAACAGATACACAATTTCGAGATCATTTCAAAGTAGGGCGAGAGTTTAGTAAAACAGAGTGAAATTCAGAGAATTAAAAGTAAGAATGGGAGCAGCAGAGTTCAAAATTAAAAGAGGCTAATTAGTCTTAAACTGGTAACCACATATGATTAATCAATTCTTATTAGGCCTAAAGTTTGCCTAGGCGTCATATACATTGTCTGATTGTCTTAAAGAGTGGACATGCATATTTGATTCTAATTTAAAAAGAAAGGATACGCATAGTACTTGTATTATTGGATCAAACATTCTAATAGGCGTTTTGACAATTGCAATCCAGATAAGTATAAAACTCTAAGCAGCAGGATGTCTAATGCACAGAAGAGTTACTAAAACATGATCTCTACTATGCCAATGCAGTAATGCCAGTTTGTTAATAATTAAGATTACGAAGTGAGTACAATAATATGCTGAGAATAAAAGACCTAAAATAGAATTTCTAACATATGAAATGCATGTCCTAAGCAGGTTATCTATTGCGCAAATAGGTAAATAAAAACCTATAAACATGTTTTCTACCCATAGAAATAAACATGCATACCCCTCCCCCATATTCACTATTCAGCCCCCAATCATTCATTTACAAATTATTACAAACCAGTAGTATCTGAATTACAGTAATGAAATAAAAAAATAAAAAGTTATTCTATAGGGAGCCTTCAGTAGGCCCAAATCCTCCAAACTT
>NW_017682442.1:0-728 GCF_001879085.1 Nicotiana attenuata | reverse complement strand
ATTACTGTGCACCTTCATTTATATACTGAGTCCCTTCTGTGATTGATTTTCAAATTCGTGATTGATTTTCAAAACTTTTCCTTGTGCAGTTCTGATTTTTTACTCGCCCGTTAAGGGTTAATTGATTCTCCTTCTTTGTTTGGCCTTACCAGATCCTTTCCAAAATAAGTACACTCCTGTATTTAGACTTAATCCCCTACTATATGGTTTTACCGCTCCTTTTATGGCAACAATCATTCTGCTTACAAATTGATTTTCTTTCCTTATATTAATCCTATTAAGTGCCCATTAAGCAGTAATCCCTTGATTAAAGGGAAAACCTGTGTTAATTGATTTTGACTGTGATTATTTCCATGTTTGTGTTGAAACTGTATTTGTTACCTTATTTTCTACTCGTTTTCAAAACTATAAATACCTGCACTTCTTCCCTTTCAAGGGAGTTGGAACATGAACAAGTCATCACTTCTTCTCTCAAAATACACTCAGATTTTCTTTAAAAAAATATTCTAGTTCTCTATACTCATAAGCTTAAGGTTCTTTTGATTGTGGCTTGGTTTAAAAGTATCCTGCTTCTCTTTGCTTGCTTCTTTTGCAACTGGTATGTTACCTTTGTTTAATTTATGCCACTCCCCTATGTGTTTATTCTCCAGTTCATTCTTTATTGGGTTTACTATTTCCATAATGTAAATTTTGCAAATTGGTTTGTCTCTTTGCTATGCTCCTACATG
>NW_017682441.1:0-9868 GCF_001879085.1 Nicotiana attenuata | reverse complement strand
AAATGCAAAAATATGGATTTTTAACCTAACGTCAGCCATCGGCTTGAAAAATCGGTGCAAGTTTTAGAGGGCATTACGACTCAGGCCATTTTGCCTTTTTTTTAATTAATTCCGTCATCTTGACTTGAGTACATTTTAATCAAATGGTTATATATTATTTTGGTATCAACTATTACGTAATTTTCTCCCGATCACATATTACTTCGATATCAACTATCAAGTAACTTTCTTAACCAAGAATTTGGTTCCATGGCCGTTTGACGACAACACCTAACCTCGTTGAGGTAGTGACGAGGCTATAGCTACCATAAAGAACTATACAGTTGATAAAAAGCAGAAATAGCAATAGAGATAACTACAACAGTAACAGGAACTAAAAGCAGGAAACAATCAAAAAGAATATGATATCAGTAATGATAACCACGTTTCTTAAAAAGCGCAATCCAAAACCTTTTTTAGTGGCTCAAATCAACGGAAGTGAACGATAATCATTATCAACACAACCAAAGCTCAGAAAGAAAGTCAATATCACATACAAAACCATCTTAGAACATAAACATTGTGGTGCGGAACCAGATCTAATACACCCAAACAACTGAAAATCTAAATAACAATACTGTCTGAAATAAAGACAACTGTACAAAGTAAAGAGACACCAAGATGTGATCGAAATGCAGCTCTACCTCATCTCTCGAATAACTCAGCACGCAACACTCCGCTATTGATGGCTCGTTCCAACACCTGGATCTGCACAATTAAGTGCAAAGTATAGTATGTGTACAACCAATCTCATTACTCAGCAGTATCATAACTAACCTCGGCGAGGTAATAAAAGCATGAATATAAATGATACTTTGTTCACCTGTACAGTTCATGAATTAACAAGTACATAATATTAATATGATCAAGTTATAAATCACAGAAGAATCACCTTGGTGCACATAATTATTTTAACGAACTCTACTCAGTCAACGATCCAGTATATACAGAAGGAATGCCAACAAATCAAGTAAGCAACCAAGGAAATTGCAAGTAAAGATGAAATTCAATAACCATAACAACAATGGACAACTTTTCCTTTGAGTTTCCATAACCGTACCAAACCACTGATCAGTTTTTCTCAATAATCGCGTGTACACCATCAACAAGGAACATGAGAGGGTGGCCCTAGGGGGATCGATCCATATCCACACACTGCACGGACAACTCACGTGTTGCACAGACAACTCACGTGGTAATATCAATTGCACAAACAACTCATGTGCCAATAATATCAATACCTGGATCCACACGGACAACTCACGTGCTAACAATATCAACCGCATGGACAACTCACGTGCTAATATCACAATCCGTCCCGTATGGTCACAGGCTTAATATCACAATCTGTCTGGTATGGTTACAAACTCAATAGCACAATCCGCCCGGCGTGGTCAGAGGCTACCAGTCCAAACCATGTAACATAGAAAGCAGATATACAGGAATACATGTACATAATACATGAACATCAAATTTCATACTCCTAGAATGGTGTAAGTGACATGATATGGTGTGTGCATGTGCAAGTGTAATGTCATAGTTCAAATCATGTAAATAGATCACAAAACTAGAAATTATCATGTTCAATAAGGAGATTAACCTCTGTGTAACCTCAGACATGGCTCAAAAAGCTCTCAACAGGGGTACAAATAAGAGAAACATCATAGCACGAAGCTTAGAAATCACTTCAAGGCATATCACAGCATGAGCACTACTCCGAGCATGAATAAGACCCTGGTGCACGCACATGGGCTTAGCCCACACATGCGTGCCACCCATAGCAAGTAGCTATCTAAAATAACATAGGAAACTAGTGCATCAACCAAGTAATATACTTAAGCAAGCCAAATCAATCCTCTAATAGTTTCTTCCCCCGCGAATCAACCTTCGGACGACTCGAATCTAGCCAAAATAACTTAATCTTATATGTGAAAGAGATAGGAAATGATTTTAAATGATAAAGCTAAGATCTTGAATCAAATATGCAAAAACAACCCAAAATGATAGTCAACCCCTGGCACGCACCTCGGAACCCGATCAAACTCACAATTTCTTAATACCCACTCTAATACGAGTACAAATATATGTGTTTCATCCAATTCCAACCTCAAATCGACCCTCAAATTATCAAATCTTACTCTCCAAAATGATAGTCCAAAAACCCCCTAATCCCACCTTTAATTCATATAACAATCTATGGGTAATCAATATCTAACTCCAAAATCATGTAAGGATCACTTACCCCTTCCACTGTGATGAAATCCCCTCCAAACATTGCCTCTAACTGAGCTCCACATTTCCAAAAATGAGAAAAATGACCAAACCCTCGATATATGCATTATGTCTGGCAAAACCACATCTGCAGTCCATAACATCGCACCTGCGGTACCATATTTGCGGTCAAAATATCGCGTCTTCAAGTTCCACTTAAGTCCCGACCTGCTTCTTATGCGGTCAACCTCTCGCACATGTGCACCCGCTTCTACGATAAACCTTCCGCATTTATGGTCCCTCCGGCCAAATTCCACTTTTGTAGCCCCCTCCTCGCAGAATTGCATCTGCTCTGCTGAGCCATGTGCGCATTGAAGGACTTCCCCCTGACAAAACAACCTCGCACATGCGCAACAAAGGTCGCACCTGCAGCTCCGCATCTGCGGCCAAGCCCCAAATGTGAAAACACCAGAAGCCCTAAACGTTCAGCAAAACAACAAAGTCAAAAAATGGTCTGAACTCAATCTAAAACACACCCAGGGGACCCCGAGACCTCATCCAATCATGCCAACCAAACCCAAATCATAACACAGCCTACTCGAGGTCTCTTATCACACAAAACATCATCAAAACCACGAATCGCACCTCAATTCAAGCCTAAGGAACTAATCCAACTTTCAACTTCCAAAACTCGTGTCGAACCACATCAAATCAACTCGGAATGACCTCAAATTTTTGCATGCAAGTCCTAAATGACACAATGGATATATTCCAACTTCTGAAAGCAAAATCTGAACCTGATATCAATAAGGTCAACCCCGCTCAAACCTATCAACTATCCAAACCTTAAAATTTCCATCTTTTGCCAAAAAGCACCAAAGCAACCTATGGACCTCCAAATCAACATTTGGACATATGTCTAAGTCCAGAATCACCATACGAAGCTATTAGAACCATCAAAACTCCATTCTGGAGTCGACAATATAAAGGTCAAACTCCGGTCAACTCTTACAACTTAAGCTTCGAACCTTGGGACTACGTGTCCCAATTTACTCTTAAACCTCCTCGAAACTAAGCCAACCACCCCAGCAAGTCCCGTAGCCACAAATGAACATAAGTAAAACATCAAATAGGGAAAATAGGTCAAAAATACTCAAAACGATCGGCTGAGTTGTTACATTCTCCCCCTCTTAAACATATGTTCATCCTTGAACGGGTCTAGAATCATACTTGGAGCCCCAAAAAGGTAAGGATNCATATAAATCATATTGAACCTGTACCGGGCTCCGGAACTATAATACGGGCCCGATACCACAGGTGTCACATAACATTTCACTTTCAAAAACCTTTATAATTTTCAGAAAACAATTTCTTTCAAAAATTCATTTTCCGCGCTTGGGACCTCGGAATTCGATTCCGGGCATACGCCCAAGTCCCATATTTTCCTACGGACCCTCCGGGACAGTCAAATCATGGGTCCGGGTGCGGTTACCCAAAACGTTGACCGAAGTCAACTTAATTCATTTCAAAGCCAATTTTTTTATCATTTTTTCACAGATTTTCACATATAGACTATTTGGCTACGTGCCCGGACTGCGCACGTAAATCGAGGTGATGCTGAAAGAGGTTTTTAAGGCCTCGAAACACAGGATTTGATTTAAAAACAAGTGATGACCTTTTGGGTCATCACATCCTCCACCTCTAAAACAACTGTTCCTCCTCGAACGGACTGAAGAAGGAAGTACCTGAGTCGGGGAAAAGATGGGGATAACGGCTCCGCATATCTGACTCGGACTCCCAGGTCGATGCCTCAGCAGGCTGACCTCTCCACTGAACACGAACAGAAGGAAAATTCTTTGATCTCAACTGACGAACCTGCCGGTCTAGAATAGCTACCGGCTCCTCCTCACAGGACAAATCCTTGTCCAACTGGACAGTGCTGAAGTCTAACACGTGGGATGGGTCGCCGTGATACTTCCGAAGCATGGACACGTGAAACACTGGATGCACGACTGATAAGCTCGGCGGCAATGCAAGTCTATAAGCCACCTCTCCCACTCGATCAAGAATCTCAAACGGGCCAATGAACCTAGGGCTAAGCTTGCCCTTCTTCCCGAATCTCATCATGCCCTTCATAGGCGACACACGAAGCAATACCCGCTCACCGACCATGAAAGCCAAATCTCTAACCTTGCGGTCGGCATAGCTCTTTTGCCTGGACTGAGCTGTATGAAGCCTGTCCTGAATGAACCTGTACTAGATCCGTACCCAACAACCGAGCCTCTCCCGGCTCAAACCATCCAACCGGCGACCGACACCACCTACCATATAGAGCCTCATAAGGAGCCATCTGAATACTCGACTGGTAGTTGTTATTGCAGGCAAACTCTGCTAAAGGCAAGAACTAATCCCACGAGCCTCCAAAGTCAATGACACAAGCTCGGAGCATATCTTCCAAAATCTGAATGGTCCGCTCGGACTGCCCATCCGTTTGAGGATGAAATGATGTGCTCAACTCAACCGGTGTGCCCAACTCTCGCTGAACTGCTTTCCAGAAATGTGAGGTAAACTGCGTACCTCGATCCGAAATGATAGACACGGGCACACCATGAAGACGAACAATCTCCCGGATGTAGATCTCAGCTAATCTATCGAAAGAATAGGAAACTGCCACAGGGATGAAATGTGCTGACTTGGTCAGCCTATCAACAATGACCCACACTGTATCGAACTTCTTCTGAGTCCGTGGGAGTCCAGTAACAAAGTCCATAGTGATACGCTCCCACTTCCACTCAGGTATCTCAATCTTCTGAAATGAACTACCAGGCCTCTGATGCTCGTACTTAAACTGCTGGCAATTCAAACACTGAGCCACATATGCAACGATATCCTTCTTCATTCTTCTGCACCAATATTGCTGCCTCAAATCCTGATACATCTTAGCGGCGCCCGGATGAATAGAGTACCGGGAGCTATGGGCCTCCTCTAAAATCAACTCTCGAAGACCATCCACATTAGGCACACAAACTCGACCCTGCAATCTCAAAACTTCATCATCACCTAAGGTAACCTGCTTGGCACCTCCGTGCTGCACCGTGTCTCTAAGGACACACAAATGGGGATCATCATACTGCCGATCTCGGATACGCTCCAATAATGAAGAACGAGCGATTGTGCAAGCTAACACACGGCTGGGCTCAGAAACATCCAACCTCACGAACTAATTGACCAAGGCCTGAACATCGAAAGCAAGCGGTCTCTCACCGACCGGAATATAAGCTGGACTGCCCATACTGGCTGACTTCCTACTCAGGGCATCAGCCACCACATTGGCCTTTCCCGGATGATATAAGATGGTGATATCATAGTCTTTCAACAGCTCCAACCACCTCCTCTGCCTCAAATTGAACTCCTTTTGCTTGAACAAATACTGCAGACTCTTGTGATCTGTGAACACCTCACAGGCCACGCCATACAGATAATGCCTCCAAATCTTCAATGCATGGACAATGGTTGCTAACTCTAAATCGCGAACCGGATAGTTCTTCTCATGAATCTTCAATTGCCGTGAAGCATAGGCAATGACCTTGCCATCCTGCATCAACACCGCACCAAGCCCAATACGGGATGCATTACAATAAACTGTACAAGGTCCTGAACCTGTGGGCAAGGCCAACACTGGTGCCGTAGTCAAGGCTGTCTTGAGCTTCTGGAAGCTCGCCTCGCACTCATCCGACCATTTAAATTGGGCACCTTTCTGGATCAACCTGGTCATCGGGGCTACAATAGATGAAAACCCCTCCACGAATCGGCGATAATAGCCTGCCAAACCCAAGAAACTCCGGATCTCTGTGGCTGATGTGGGTAGAGGCCAGTTCTTGACTGCCTCTATCTTCTTTGGATCTACCTGAATACCCTCTGCTGAAACCACGTGACCCAAGAAAGCAACTGAACTCAACCAGAACTCACACTTTGAAAACTTAGCATACAGCTGACTATGTCTCAGAGTCTGAAGAACCACTCTCAAATGCTGCTCATACTCCTCCCGACTACGGGAATAAATCAAGATATCGTCGATGAAGACTATCACAAACGAATCCAAGTAAGGCTTGAACACTCGGTTCATCAAATCCATAAAAGATGTCGGGGCATTCGTCAACCCGAATGACATCACCAAGAACTCATAATGCCCGTACCGAGTGCGGAAAGCTGTCTTAGGGACATCGGATGCCCTAATCTTCAACTGATGGTAGCCTGATCTCAAGTCGATCTTAGAAAACACTTGGGCACCCTGAAGCTGGTCGAACAAATCCTCAATCCTCGGCAATGGGTACTTATTCTTAATTGTGACCTTGTTCAATTGCCGGTAATCTATACACATTCTCATCGATCCATCTTTCTTCTTGACAAACAACACCGGCACACCCCACGGTGAGACACTGGGTCGAATGAAGCCCTTATCAAGCAAGTCTTGCAACTGCTCCTTCAACTCTTTCAACTCAGGCGGGGCCATGCGATATGGCGGAATAGAAATGGGCTGAGTGCCCGGAGCCAGGTCAATGCGAAAATCAATATCCCTATCGGGTGGCATACCCGGTAGGTCTAAAGGAAATACCTCAGGAAACTCACGAACTACAGGCACAGAATCAATGGAAGGAACCTCGGCGCTGGAATCACGAACGTATGCCAAGTAGGCCAAACACCCGTTCTCGACCTTTCGCCGAGCCTTCATGTATGAGATAACACTACGGGTAGAATGACCAGGAGTCTCTCTCCACTCTAAATGAGGTAAACCCGGTAGGGCTAAGGTCACAGTCTTGGCATGACAATCCAAGATGGCATGGTAAGGTGACAACCAGTCCATCCCCAGTATGACATCAAAATCGACCATGTCCAGCAATAATAAGTATACTCGGGTCTCGAGACCCTCAATTACAACCACGCAAGAACGATGAACACGATCTACCACAATAGAATCACCCACGGGGGTGGACACATAAATAGGGGTACTCAGAGAATCACTGGGCATGACCAGATACGGCGCAAAATAAGATGACACATAAGAGTAGGTAGACCTTGGATCAAATAGCACTGAAGCACCCCTACTACAAACCAGAACAGTACCTGTACCTCCACCCATGATACCTCTACCTCCACCTCTAGCACCTCTAGCTCCACCTCTAGCTGACTGAGCGGGCTGAACGAGTCCCTCAATGAACCTTCTCGCTTTCTCTCTCTGTGGGAAGTATAAGAAGAGCATGACGGGTCAAATTATTAAACCTGGTCTCGTACTGAGTAACAGTCATAGAACTCTACTGGAGACGCTCAAACTGTCTTCGGCAAATCTCCCTCTGAGTAACAGGAAGAAACTTTTCAAAGAATAGCTGAGTAAACTGCTCCCAAGTCAAAGTTGGCGATCTGACTGGTCTAGCCAAACAATAATCTCTCCACCAAGTCTTGGCGGATCCAGATGAGCGAAAAGTGGCAAAGTCGACCCCATTGTCTCCACTGTCCCCATGTTCCTGGGAACCTCGTGACAGCTGCCTAAATAATCCTGGGGATCCTCAGAAGATGCACCACTGAAAGTGGTAATGAAGAGCTTGGTGAAACTTATCCAACCTCCACAAAGCCTCCGAAGACATAGTTGATCTTTCACCGGTCTGTGCTGCTGCTCGGCTGAAGAAGCGGTGCGTGACCTTGACATTCGCGAAAGGACAAGAGTAGAGGTTTCAATTTAGCATTGAGAGAACAAAATCGCACGACAGAGAAGAATAGAAGTGAAACTTTTCCTAACTCTGTAGCCTCTAGGGGATAAATACAGGCGTCTCCGTACCGATCCCTCAGACTATACTAAGCTTGTCTGTGAACTGCGAGACCCATGTAACCTAGAGCTCTGATACCAACTTGTCACGACCCGGATTTCCCATCCTAAGGGAATCGTGATGGTGCCTACTAGTGAAAGCTAGGCAAGCCAACTAACTGAACTATTTGACGTGTCTTCCATTTTTAATTTAGTTAACGGCCTAGCACCAACAGTTTATAACAACATAATTTAACAAGCGGAAGAATAAATTTCAAGTTAATAGTACTACTAATACCATCCCATAACAAAACCACCCAAGATTTGGTGTCACAACTTCACAGACTGTCTAAGAATACTACAAATAAGGGTCTGAAAGAAATAACAAAACACTGTCTCTAGAACTACATAAGAGAAGCAGGAAAAATATATAGAGGGAGACGCCAAGGCCTGTGGACGCTTGCAGGACTACCTCGGGTCGCCTGGTAAGTAAGAAGTTGAAACCTCACTGCGTTCCGAAATCTGCAGCACTGGGATCTGCACAAAATAGTGCAGAGTGTAGTATCAGCACAACCGACCCCATGTGCTGGTAAGAGCCTAGCCTAACCTTGGCGAAGTAGCGACGAGGCTAGGACCAGACTACCAAATAAACCTGTGCAGTTATCAAATATACAACGGAAAATAAAACAGAAATAAGCAAGTAACGATGGGAGGGGGTACATGCTGCGGGGTATATCAGTATCAACAGTAAATCAAGAAGAAAGGCATACGGACAACTTAGAATTCACAACGAGACAATAAGGAACTTGTATCTAATCCATAAAGACTTTGTATTAACAATTGTTGCGGTGCGCAACCCGATCCCAACATATAACAACACTGTTGTGGCGTGCAACCCGATCCATATCATTTATCACTGTTGCGGCGTACAACCCGATCCGATTATATTATTGTTGCGGCGTGCAACCCGATCCAAATATATCATTATTGCGGCGTGCAACCCGATCCAATATATCATTGTTGCGGCGTGCAACCCGATCCAAATATATCATTGTTGTGGCGTGCAACCCGATCAACATATACAATCAATAACAACCATAACAAGAGTCCCGGCAAGGGATCAATAAGGAACTACACTATCCCGGCAAGGGAATCAACAGTATAAGTAAATGCCTCCCGGCAAGGGAAAACCAGCTATAACCAAACTTGTTCCACCATCTAACTACCTCAGCTAACACCAATACTCAGTCATAAGTAATCACAAGAAATAAGGGTAAGGATATAAATGAAATCACAGAAAAGTCTCGGTAAGGGAACAATAGTACAACAATCAAATCCCAGTGAGGGAACAATATCAAAACATCAACATCCCGGCCACGGAGACAATATAATAACCCTATTCTCTTTTCCTTTTCACATTTACTTCACAACTCACTTCACACTTGAGCCAATGCTCTATAAGGTTCAATTGCCAATCATACTCCCACAGTTCATTTTACAACTTGGGCCAACGCTCTTCACTATTCAAATACCAATATTACTTCCACAAGCCTTGCTCAACAATAAAGATCATCTCATAAGGCATGAACAATACAAACGGAGTCACATTAATCATAGTATAAGACCCACGGCCGTGCTTGACACCAACGTATAGATACTCGTCACCATGCTTATACGTCGTACTCAACAAATAACACATAGCAAATAGGACTCAACTCTTAATCCCTCAAGCTAAGGTTAGACCAAACACTTACCTCGATGCCACGAACACAGTTCAAGCCTCAACTATAGCTTTACCTCGTGATTCCCACACCAATT
>NW_017682440.1:0-9868 GCF_001879085.1 Nicotiana attenuata | reverse complement strand
CGAAGTAACACCCTTAAGGCTAAGGCCTTCGCCATCAAAGATCGACATGTTCGACCTCGTTCGAACTCAGACAGGCTGATATTTCGATAAGTTCGAAATAACACCCTTAAGGCTAAGGCCTTCTCCAATAAAGATCAAAATGTTCGACCTCGATCGAACTCAGACGGGCTGATATTTCAATAAGTTCGAAATAACACCCTTAAGGCTAAGGCCTTCGCCATCAAAGATCGACAAGTTCGACCTCGTTCGAACTGGGACTTAAGGCTAAGGGCCTTCGCTATCAAAGATCGACATGTTCGACCTCGTTCGAACTCAGACAGGCTGATATTTCGATAAGTCCGAAATAACACCCTTAAGCTAAGGCCTTCGCCATCAAGGATCGACAAGTTCGACCTCGCTCTAACTCAACACGGGTCGTTATTTCGATAAGTTCGAAATAACACCCTTAAGGCTAAGGCCTTCGCGATCAAAGATCGACATGTTCGACCTTGTTCGAACTCAGACGGGCTGTTATTTCGATAAATTCGAAGTAACACCCTTAAGGCTAAGGCCTTTGCCATCAAAGATCGACATGTTCGACCTCGCTCGAACTCAACACGGGTCGTTATTTCGATAAGTTCGAAATAACACCCTTATGGCCAAGGGCCTTTGCCATCAAAGATCGATATGTTCGACCTTGCTTGAACTCGAGACGGGTTGTTATTTCGATAAGTTCGAAATAACACCCTTAAGGCCAAGGGTCTTCATCAAAGATCGACATGTTCGACCTTGTTCGAAATCAGAGGGGCTGATATTTCGATAAGTTTGAAATAACACCCTTAAGGCTAAGGCCTTCGCCATCAAAGATCGACATGTTCGACCTCGTTCGAACTCAGACGGGCTGATATTTTGATAAGTTCGAAATAACACCTTAAGGCTAAGGGCCTACCTCGTTCGAACTGGGACTTAAGGCTAAGGCCTTCGCCATCAAAGATCGACATGTTCGACCTCGTTCGAACTCAGACGGGCTGATGTTTCGATAAGTTCGAAATAACACCCTTAAGGCTAAGGCCTTCGCCTAGAGGTGTTCATGGTTCGGTTTGGATCGGTTTTTCCCTAAAAAGAAACCAAACCAAGTAAGTCGGTTTTTCAAATTTTAGAACCAAACCAAACCAATTAAGTCGGTTTTTTCTCGATTCGGTTTATGTTGGGTTTTGTCGGTTTTTCGATTTTTTCGGTTATTTGTCGGTTTTTTCTTAAATATAAGATATACACTACCAAACACATATTCCGGAGACCAAATTTTCAACGTAACACTATCAAATCAATTTCCCTTTAAGAAATCTATTATTTACCAAGATACAATGATGATAATTGAACCAAATAGGGATGAATAATTTAAGGACTCAATTAAAAATATATTATTTTTAACACGAAATGGATACTTACACTTAACAAAAGAAAACTACCAATCAAAATAGAATGTAAAGGTACAGAACTATACTAAAAGTGTAAACTATTAACATTTAGCATTAAATTTTTGAAACTTTGTATAAAAATATACATATATATAGGTGTAATAATAAATTTGAAATAGCTACTCCTATAGTCGGTTTGGTTCGGTTTTTTTCGGTTTTTTCTGATTAAAACCAAGACCAAACCAAATTTGATCGGTTTTTAAAATTCAAAACCAAAACCAAACCAAACCAAAAACATCGGTTTTTTTGGTCGGCTTGGTTTGGTTTTCGGTTTGGTTCGATTTTTCGGGTTTTTATGAACACCCCTACCTTTGCCATCAAAGATGGACAAGTTCTACCTCATTCGAACTAGGACTCAAAGCTAAGGGCCTTCGCCATCAAAGATCGACATGTTCGACCTCGTTCGAACTCAGACGGGCTGATGTTTCGATAAGTTCGAAATAACACCCTTAAGGCTAAGGCCTTCGCCATCAAAGATCGACAAGTTCGACCTCATTCGAACTAGGACTTAAAGCTAAGGGCCTTCGCCATCAAAGATCAACATGTTCGACCTCGTTCGAACTCAGACAGGCTGCTGTTTTGATAAGTTCGAAATAACACCCTTAAGGCTAAGGCCTTCGCCATCAAAGATCGACATGTTCGACCTCGTTCGAACTCAGACGGGCTGATATTTCGATAAGTTCGAAATAACACCCTTAAGGCTAAGGCCTTCGCCATCAAAGATCGACAAGTTCGAACTCGTTCGAACTGGGACTTAAGGCTAAGGGCCTTCGCTATCAAAGATCGACATGTTCGACCTCGTTCGAACTCAGACGGGCTGTTATTTCGATAAGTTCGAAGTAACACCCTTAAGCTAAGGCCTTCGCCATCAAGGATCGACAAGTTCGACCTCGCTCTAACTCAACACGGGTCGTTATTTCGATAAGTTCGAAATAACACCCTTAAGGCTAAGGCCTTCGCCATCAAAGATCGATATGTTCGACCTCGTTCGAACTCAGACGGGCTGTTATTTCGATAAATTCGAAGTAACACCCTTAAGGCTAAGGCCTTCGCCATCAAGGATCGACAAGTTCGACCTCGCTCGAACTCAACACGGGTCGTTATTTCGATAAGTTCGAAATAACACCCTTATGGCCAAGGGCCTTTGCCATCAAAGATCGATATGTTCGACCTTGCTTGAACTCGAGACGGGTTGTTATTTCGATAAGTTCGAAATAACACCCTTAAGGCCAAGGGTCTTCATCAAAGATCGACATGTTCGACCTTGTTCGAAATCAGAGGGGCTGATATTTCGATAAGTTTGAAATAACACCCTTAAGGCTAAGGCCTTCGCCATCAAAGACCGACATGTTCGACCTCGTTCGAACTCAGACGGGCTGATATTTTGATAAGTTCGAAATAACACCTTAAGGCTAAGGGCCTACCTCGTTCGAACTGGGACCCTTAAGGCTAAGGCCTTCGCCATCAAAGATCGACATGTTCGACCTCGTTCGAACTCAGACGGGCTGATATTTCGATAAGTTCGAAATAACACCCTTAAGGCTAAGGCCTTCGCCATCAAAGATCGACATGTTCGACCTCGTTCGAACTCAGACGGGCTGATGTTTCGATAAGTTCGAAATAACACCCTTAAGGCTAAGGCCTTCGCCATCACGGATCGACAAGTTCGACCACGCTCGAACTCAGACGGGCTGATATTTCAATAAGTTCGAAATAACACCCTTAAGGCTAAGGCCTTCGCCATCAAAGATCGACAAGTTCGACCTCGTTCGAACTCAGACGGGCTGATATTTTGATAAGTTCGAAATAACACCCTTAAGGCTAAGGCCTTCGCCATCAAAGATCGACAAGTTCGACCACGCTCGAACTCAACACGGGTCGTTATTTCGATAAGTTCGAAATAACACCCTTAAGGCCAAGGGCCTTCGCCATCGAAGATCGACATGTTCGACCTCGTTCGAACTTGGACTTAAGGCTAAGGGCCTTCGCCATCAAAGATCGACATGTTTGACCTCGTTCGAACTCAGACGGGCTGATGTTTTGATAAGTTTGAAATAACACCCTTAAGGCTAAGGCCTTCGCCATCAGGGATCGACAAGTTCGACCTCGCTCGAACTCAACACGGGTCGTTATTTCGATAAGTTCGAAATAACACCCTTAAGGCCAAGGGCCTTCGCCATCAAAGATCGACATGTTCGACCTCGTTGGAACTCAGACGGGCTGATATTTCGATAAGTTCGAAATAACACCCTTAAAGGATAAAGACCTTCGTTCTCGAAGATCGACAGGTTCGACCTCGCTCGAACTCAAACAGGCTGTAATTTCGATAAGTTTGAAATAACACCCTCAAGGCTAAAGGCCTTCGCCGTCAAAAATCAACAGGCTCGACCTCGTTCGAACTCGAACGAGCTGTCTTCTCGGTAAATTCGTAATGAAACCCGCAAGGCCAGAGGCCTACGTTACAAAAAGAGAACTGGGACTCGCCAAACAAGCCCTCACCTCGCGATGAGATCATGAATCGACTGAAAGATGAAACACAAGACAAGTGGCGAAAAAGAGAATTCTTTATTCATGGTCATAAATACGGGACATCGCCGCTTACATCCGGCTGGGGCCAGTCAACTCATAACTAAAAAAAAAAGGGGGAGGCAGGAAGAAAGCAACAACAAGAAATAAACAAACGCACACCGGCGTACGAAGTAAAAAAAAAACAACAAAGCACTACTTCTTCTTCACTCGACACCAACACCGCCACTACTATCATCATCTCCATAAGGCTCATCATCATCACCACCTGCACCCCCATCAATTTCGGGTGTAGCCACATCATATCCACAGTTGGCACGAGCCTCGTGAGCCTTCTCACGCGCCTCCTCGAAGGCCGCCTCAGTCACGGTGCCCGCTTCCCACAAGTTCTTGAAAATGTCTCGCTGGGCTTCGGCGTAGACCCAGAGCTCGTGAGTCTGGCGGGGAACAGCAGCGCGGGATGGTCCAGCTTGGGCCCTCAGCTGCTCATTCTCCTCCTCTAAGGCAGCGACTCGATCTGCCAGATCCGAGGCTTCCTGATCAATTGTACTAATCTGCTCCTCGAGCCTCGCTTCCCTGAGGGTCGCAGTAGCCCTCTCTGATTCTCGTTGGGACTCATGCACGCGAACGGCCCCCTCTAAGGCCGTTGCCCTTGCCGAAGCCTCTGGCCAGGCCCTCTCCATACGCTCTAAATCGGCAACCTTACTCTCCAGTGCACTCAACTTCCCTCTCCATTCAGCGCTCACCTCCGCAACTTTGGCCCGGCTCTGCTCCATCTCCAACTGCATCGCTCCTAACTTGCCCTGCAGGTATTCGCATTCTGCAGCGACCCCTTTACCCACTTCGAGCTCTTCGTCCTTAAGGCGAAGTTGCTCTTCGAGCTCGCTCTTGCTGTGGAGCGTCTGCAGCAACTCTTGATACCTTTTCTCCAACTCCTCTCCCAGAGCTCGGTTGCGGGGATCCGTCCTCAACCGCTCGTGCAACTCACAACACCTGTGGCGATAGCGACGGTACTTCTCCAGCAACTGCAAGAAAATCCTCGACCGAATGTTAGCCCTACGGATGCTTTCCACCTCCACCAAATACGTCTAAAAATAAAAAGGAGGAAAAAGCAGTTAAATCGATACTCACTAACACAAAGGGGAAAGTCGAAATAAGAGCCGAATGTGACATACCCTCAAACCCATTATGGCCACTTCGTTCCTCAACTTGGCATCAGCAACGTTCCGCAGGGACTCATTTTCAGCTTTCGAACACAGCAAGCTAAGCTACGACATCCCCCTGTGTCAGGAGATTCACGTCAGAAGGAATATCAAGAACACGAGACGGTCCGCCCGCGTGAACCACCGAATGAGTAAGTCCCTCTTCGAACATCCTGATATCATCAGGATCCAAATCAGACTCAGATTCATATTCGTCGACCATCATACTCTTCCCCTTCTCTGCCGCTGAAAGGGAAGTATGATCCGCCGCAGATGGAGAAGGCGCACTCGAAGTCATGACGGCGACACTAGGGGTCTGGCTCTCTGCTCCGGAAGGACGTTGATCATCACCGATAGTGGAAACTCCGAGTTGGTTCGCTATAACAGCCAAATCTTCCGGGCACTGGCTGCCAGCGCCAGCCTCAACCACTCGCTCCAGCTCTAAGGGAGACGCCGCAGCAACACTATCTCCTAGGCCCTC
The DNA here is from genome assembly GCF_001879085.1 of Nicotiana attenuata. Taxonomy (NCBI): domain Eukaryota; kingdom Viridiplantae; phylum Streptophyta; class Magnoliopsida; order Solanales; family Solanaceae; genus Nicotiana; species Nicotiana attenuata. Next base: position 4,202 of record NW_017682440.1, on the reverse strand, counting down.
GGAGGGGGACTCGTCCAAATTGATCACAGCTGGAGGTACCGACTCGAATGCCACCCTTCGTCTCTTCGACGTCCCTTCCTCTTCCCCGATCGATGGTGATCCATTCGCCGGACGGATAACATCGAATGGAGCTTCTTGAGGGGCCGTCCTCGCCGGAGTGGCCAGAAGCCCGAAGCCTCCCTCGATGAAGGACGAGTAGCAGGTACTGCAACAAGACGAGCAGACGTGACCGGCCGACGAAAGGCTAGCTAAGGAGCCCTTCTCCGAACTCTCCCTGGGAACAACAAACGATGTTCAAGAGATAAAACGAGGACGGAAAAGGACAGGTAGGATATAGGGACGTTATCACCTACAAGGGGCCTACGTCCAAACCTCTCATGAAAGGTCGACCAAGTGCGAACCCCCGCTGTTTGGGGAAGGACGGCCTCAACCCATTCGCGAATCCCCTCCAAAGGCGGCGGGGGCAGTTTCTCGGCTGCGAAACCACAAATTAGGTCAGTGCATACCACACAAAAGGCAAAAGAAAAGAGAAAAATTAGGCACTCTACTAATCAGAAGCGTAGACTTACGGGCAAAATTCCACACTTCGGGAAATTCGGTTAGGTCCGCCACGAGATGCTTGGTCCGCACATAGAAAAAGTTCTCATAGAAGCGATGATTGGTCCTGTCGTCCATCTTTACCACTAGGCTTTTCGACCCCCGAGGACGCGCATGGATCATCGAGCCCCGAATCAACTGGGGCGCGAATAGGCTAAGGACGTGGCCCAGAGTAACCTCTCGACCGGCAAGCTCCGCATACTTGATAAACATGAGGAACAGCTTGTACAAATAAGGAGAAAGCTGGGCCGGGCATACCTCATAATAGCGGCAAAAATTTACCACCAGCATAGGAAGCGGGAGCGTGTACCCTACAAGAAAGAGGTAGGCATAAAACATACAAAATCCGAGACGGTCAATTTGAACCCGATNACCTAAATATTCTTAGGTAAATAAAAATAACATAAAGAAAAAAATACTAACAAATCCTTCTTTCACTATTCCACAACTTATAATAAAATCAGCCAACAAAGTTCATGATCAACCATAAATTAATATTCTAATTTCACGAAATAAACTTAGCATACTAAGTTCAGACTTTAATAAGTTTTAAAAAAAAAGAAAAAGAAAAAAAGGCAGCCCATAAAGCGTAAACTCTATATATTATGAGCCGGTGAAAGTGGTGGAGGCGAAAGGCGAGTGGAAGGGCAGAAGGGGGCACTGGACCTTTAGGGAGCATTGAAAATTTTGGGAATTCATGTTTTTCATTATTTGCACTTCCTTTTGGTGAGCTTATAACTTTGAATGTTAGTCTTTCGCTATTAGCAGATAAGCAGAGCGTAACCAACACCAAGCAAAACATGACATCTGACTTTTTCTTAGTCCCTTCGCCTATGAAAAACATGTTTCTGAATCTCTGACCAGTTGAAGATTTGTTATAATTCTTTTTGGGTAATCTTTTTGTTGATTGAAGGTTTTCACCACCTCCCCCCCTTAAATAGCAAAACTAAATGATTGGATATGCTTGCATTTAATAGCAAAATTCATACATATATCACGGTAATATGTAAATTAAATGATTGGATAATCTTACATTTAGTAGCAAACTCAAACATTTATTTGAATATATCGCGATAATATGTAAACCAAATGAATTGACATATTCTTGGACGTAACGGCAATCCACACAAATCTTGTCTTAGCTTTTTTAGTTTTTTTTTCACAAATCATTGATTTGCAAAAGAGGACAACTTGACATTCCAAACTTTGTACTTTTTCCATTTTAATCTAAATGACATATTTTTTTATCGGTCTGTTCTAAAAAGAATAATACATTTTTATATATGGAAACAACTTAACTTTAAACTTTTTATTTTACCCACTTTACTCTTAATGAGATATTTTTATAGTCACACAAATATTATGGCCCCTTAAACTCCTGATTACCCTCTCTCTGAACAAAGGATGTACAAACCAACACTAAAAGAGCTTTGCCACCAGATGAGTTAATGAGGAAAATATTTAACCCAACCAAACATGAGAAAATTGGAAAATACTTTTCGAAAATTATTTTCTTTCATACCAAACACACCCTAAATGAAAAAAAAGTGGCCAAGTTTAAGGAGCCATCTATGTATTTGGCCTTTCTTTTTTCCCCTACTTCTTTCTTTTCCTTGTATAGTCATCTTGTCCCGTCTGTTTTGGGGTTGTAGCACAACTTCTATCACATAACCTGAACATCGTTGGAAATTAATCAATCCGGCACCTGAAATTATAACTAAACTACCATCTAAAAAAATGGGAGTAAAATTTGCTTACTGTATTGGTCAGAAATCTGACCACTCCGACCGAGGCGACCACGACCCTGTTTCAGTCACTGTATGAAAGAAGTCAACGGAACCATTTGGACTCCATCACCGCGACATTCTCCACAAGTGACGAGGGTACGCCCCTCACCCCGACCAGTAGGCTTTCACAATTCTGACAAGAAGTTATGGCTAAGGAAAAAGCAGGTTTCTTTCGACTATAAATATGAAGTGAAGGGAACCCAGAAGGGGGGGACTTCCGACCGACTTCTTCTCCAAAATCTCCAATAAGTCAGAGGGGGATAACAGAACTCCAGGAGAAGGAAAAGGAAGCTCCATCTAGAGAGGAAGAGAGAGAAACACAATGATTGTAATTCCTTTCCCCTCCAAGGAGGGGCAGGGCAAAGCTTCATCATAAATAAAACATTTTCGATGTTTCCTCCATTTTTGTATTAAAATGCCATTTCTTTATCTTTAGATCCGATACGAATTATGATTAATTATGATTTATCCCTTCATCTCTTTGATTGATTTGCTTAAAAAGAGTTTAACATCTTTTAAGTCAAACAATTTAGCGCCGTCTGTGGGGATTTCCTAGTGAAAACGCCTAGTTCTCTTTTCGGATCGAAGCCAAAGAAACGCGAGAAAAGCATCCAGCTCACATCAGATTTGAAGGCAGCGCGTAGAGAAAAGGAAAATCGAACGAGCCAGTGAGGACTAGAATTTCCTACCATACCAGCCCCAAACACTCCGAACAAGGCTAAAGGTGCCGCAATCAAAACAACTGGGCAGGGATAAGGAACATCTCATCCTCATCTCCCGTAGTTCACCAAATTGGACGACGGTGCAGGGATTCCCTGGTCGAAGAACCAAACATCATCTTAGCTCAGCCGAAACCCTCCCGGTTGATGGCGTTTTCAAAATAAACAGCCAGCCGTGCGAGAAGCTGTTACACGCGTACCACGCAGGTCCGAACAAAATGTCAGCACCTGATGTCCTCAGTGCTGAAACCATCGATGCGAGCAATGCCTGCCAAACTGGGACTAAGGCCAAGGGCCTTCGCCAACAAAGATTCAGATGTTCGACCTTGCTCGAACTCGAGACGGGCTGTTATTTCGATAAGTTCGAAATAACGCCCTTAAGGCCAAGGGCCTTCGCCATCAAAGATTCAAATGTTTGACCTCGTTCGAACTCAGACAGGCTGCTATTTCGATAAGTTCGAAATAACACCCTTAAGGCTAAGGGCCTTCGCCATCAAAGATCGACAAGTTCGACCTCGTTCGAACTGGGACTTAAGGCTAAGGGCCTTCGCCATCAAAGATCGACATGTTCGACCTCGTTCGAACTCAGACGGGCTGATATTTCGATAAGTTCGAAATAACACCCTTAAGGCTAAGGGCCTTCGCCATCAAAGATCGACATGTTCGACCTCGTTCGAACTCAGACGGGCTGATGTTTCGATAAGTTTGAAATAACACCCTTAAGGCTAAGGCCTTCGCCATCAAAGATCGACATGTTCGACCTCGTTCGAACTGGGACTTAAGGCTAAGGGCCTTCGCCATCAAAGATCGACATGTTCGACCTCGTTCGAACTCAGACGGGCTGATGTTTCGATAAGTTCGAAATAACACCCTTAAGGCTAAGGCCTTCGCCATCAAAGATCGACATGTTCGGCCTCGTTCGAACTGGGACTTAAGGATAAAGACTTCGCCCTCGAAGATCGACATGTTCGACCTCGTTCGAACTCAGACGGGCTGATATTTCGATAAGTTCAAAATAACACCCTCTAGGCTAAAGGCCTTCGCCGTCAAAAATCAACAGGCTCGACCTCGTTCGAAATCGAACAAGCTAGTCTACTCG
>NW_017682439.1:8745-9871 GCF_001879085.1 Nicotiana attenuata | reverse complement strand
GGCAAAATGCAAATAGACGACCCTTCCCCCACCCAAGTTCTACAGAAAACATTTCTACAGACACTGATTACCAGCGACTCCTCACTAACCATATATGATAACCAAATTTCTCACCAACATACAGTGGATTTATCCGATGAAACTGCTCCATCTGATAATAATCAAGATCTGTTTATTCCTTTAACAACAGATGATAAATCAAGGTTATACACTCCTTGGAAGTTCTCAGTCATTGTCAAAGTATTTTGTAACGACTCCCACGTTGGAATTGTCATGGAAATGGAAAACAAGAACTAAAAAGAAAGAAATGAAATGCAGACAAAAGAAAGACTCAATTTTCATTCCACATGAGCGATACATTGCTACAGTACTAAATATATAGACATAAAATAATCTACTATCCCTTAGCTGGCAGCCCTAACTAACCACAGGGGCTCAATTGCAAATAATATTAAAAGATGGGCTACATTATAATATCATATATTTTGGCATTCACTACATATTTGGGAAAAAAATAGGCCACCAACTATTAAGACAGAAACTCATTTCTTTGTGGCAACCTTCGGAACAAATGGCCCTCATCGACCTGGGTTCTGAGTTCTTTCTTATCAAATTCCAAAAAGAAGAAAATATGCACAAAGCATTACACGAAGGTCCTTGGTTTATCCTGAACCACTTTCTCTCTGTGAGGCAGTGGGAACCCAAATTCATAGCATCGAATACTCAATTAACATATTCTGCTATTTGGGCGCGGCTCCCTGAACTTCCAACTGAGTTCTATGATAGGGAGATTCTACAGCGTGTGGAATCTAAACTAGGTAAATTGCTAAAGGTTGACACTTGCACATCCACCACTACACGGGGACGGTATGCTCGTATATGCATCGAGGTACCACTTGAAAAGCCCCAAAATTCACACCTCCATATTGGCAACCATAAACAACTTATACAATACGAAGGCCTTAATCTGCTTTGTAAGGCTTGCGGAAGATTTGGACATGCTCTCACGCATTGTTCCTATCAACAACTTCCCAGCACATCTTGCAGCACTTCCATCTCACCCCCGTCATCAAGCACGCCTACTGCTACCAAATCTCATCAATCGGATGGCAAACCGTTATTTACG
>NW_017682439.1:0-3499 GCF_001879085.1 Nicotiana attenuata | reverse complement strand
ATCTTAAGCTATGAACTAGTTAGGGTTGAAAGATAAATCTTCAAAGTAAAGTTCACAAAGGTTCAAAAGAACTCACAATAATAATATTAATCTTCAATTATCTTCTACAATGGAAGACAAGCACCCCTTTATATAGTAGTAAAGAAGGAGCTAGTCAAGACTTCAATAAATGAGAATTATATTCCCTAGAAGCATAGAAGACTAACCACACTAAGACCAATGTAGTCAACATATACATAGACCAATGCAAGTCAACATAGATTAAACAACTATTAAATATATATTCTAGAAACTGTTTTTGGGCTTATTTGGGCTGCTGAAAATTCCTCTCTTTTGGGGCATATTTGGTCCTCATTCTATCTCCTCTTGGACTTTAATTTGGGCCTCAAAATAGTTGTAAGACTTGGCCCAAAGATCCTCCTTGTGCTGGAGCTCTTCTTCTATTATAAGACACTTTTTAATTTCCAATTAAAGCCCATTAAGCTTGTCTTGAAATTTCTTTGTTTGAGACCTTGTCATGGGCCTTCTTGGAGCTTCCAGAGCTTCATCCTTCTCCTTTAATGATGTTGAGCTGCCATGAATGCTATCATTCCCCTCTTCTTGAAGAGAATTCGCCCTCGAATTCGAGCCTGCATCAAACAAGGAAAGATCAGAAACATTGAAGGTAGCACTAACTTGATATTCACTAGGAAGGTCAAGTTTGTAAGCATTGTCTCCAATCCTTTCAAGGACTTCAAATGGCCCATCTCCTCTTGGATCTAATTTGGATCTTCGTTTGGCAGGAAATCTTTCCTTCCTAAAATGCACCCAAACTAAATCTCCAGGCTTAAAAATGACAGATTTTCGCCCCTTATTTCTTCTTAAGGCAGTTTGTTCATTCTTCCGTTCAATTGCAAGTCTTGTATGTTCATGAATCTTCTTCATCATTTCAGCCTTATTTCTACCATCAAGATTGACAATGTCATTAGTAGGCAAAGGTAACAAATCAAGGGGAGTGAGGGGATTGAATCCATAAACAACTTCAAAAGGAGACTTACCAGTAGAAGAGTGGATAGTTCTATTATAGGCAAACTCTACCATGGGCAAATGTTCTTCCCAAGAAGTTAATTTTCCTTTTAAAACAGCTCTCAACATATTCCCTAAGGTCCTATTAACTACTTCAGTTTGCCCATCAGTTTGTGGGTGACAAGATGTAGAAAATAGCAACTTAGTTCCCAACTTCGCCCAAAGAACTCTCCAAAAGTGACTTAAAAATTTAGCATCCCTATCACTAACGATAGTTTTAGGTATGCCATGTAATTTAACCACTTCCTTCACAAATAAATCAGCTACATGTAACGCATCATTAGTCTTCAAGCATGGAATAAAACGAGCCATTTTTGGAAACCTATCTACCACCACAAATATACTATCCTTACCATACTTAGTTCTAGGAAGTCCTAACACAAAATCCATAGAAATATCAATCCAAGGAGAAGTAGGGACAGGTAAAGGAGTATAAAGGCCATGTGGTAACACTTTTGATTTGGCTTGTTTACATTCAAGACATTGAGAGCACACTTTTTCAACATCCTTTCGCATGCCAGGCCAAAAAAAATGTTCAGCAAGTATATCCAAAGTTTTGGGCACTCCAAAGTGTCCCATGAGTCCACCACAATGTGCTTCCCTAACAAACAATTCACGCAAAGAGCAATTAGGAATACACAATTTATTTTCCTTAAAAAGGAACCCATCTTGAAGATTGAACCTCTCATAAGGACCCAACTTACATTCTGCAAAAGCCTTGCCAAAATCAGAATCATTAGAATAAAGTTCCTTGATTTGATCAAAACCCATCAATTTAGAAGTAAGAGAAGAAACCAAGACATACCTTCCTGAAAGTGCATCAGCAACCACATTCTCTTTTCCTTGCTTGTAAGCAATCACATATGGGAAAGTTTCAATGAATTCAACCCATTTTGCATGGCGCCGATTAAGCTTACCTTGGCTTTTCAAATATCTCAAGGATTCATGATCAGTCTTAACCACAAACTCTCTTGGCCACAAATAATGTTGCCATGTAGCTAAAGCCCTTACCAAAGGATATAGCTCTTTGTCATAAGTTGAGTAGTTAAGTGTAGTTCCACTCAGCTTTTCACTAAAGTATGCAATGGGCTTCGAGTCTTGCATCAAAACAGCACCTATTCCTTTTCCAGAGGCATCACATTCAACCTCAAAAGATTTAGAAAAATCGGGTAATTGCAAAAGAGGAGCAGAATACAATTTTTCTTTCAACAAGTTAAAAGCATCATCTTGTTCTTTTCCCCATGAAAAACCCTTATCTTTCTTAACAACTTCAGTTAAAGGAGCAGCAATGGTGCTAAAGTCTAGCACGAATCTCCTATAAAAACTAGCAAGCCCGTGAAAACTCCTAACTTCAGTTACACTGTTAGGTTTAGGCCACTCTTTAATTGCCTTGATTTTCTCTTCATCAACTTCAACTCCCTTAGAACTAGCCACAAAACCCAAGAATACCACACGATCCACACAAAAAGTACACATTTTAAGATTAGCAAACAAGTGTTGCTTTCTGAGAACTTCAAAAACTTGTTTTAAGTGTTCCACATGCTCATCTAGATTTTTAGAATAAATCAAGATATCATCAAAATAAACTACCACAAATTTCCCATGAAAATCCTTAAAAATATGATTCATCAATCTCATGAAAGTGCTGGGTGCATTAGTCAAGCCAAAAGGCATAACTAACCACTCATAAAGCCCATATTTGGTCTTAAAAGCAGTTTTCCGTTCATCTCCAGGATTCATTCGAATCTGATGGTAACCACTTTTTAGATCAATTTTAGAAAAGATTTTGGATCCATGCAATTGATCGAACATGTCATCAAGACGAGGAATAGGATGGCGATACTTTACCATTATCTTGTTGATTGCTCTACAATCCACGCACATCCTCCAAGTTCCATCCTTTTTGGGTACCAATAGGACGGGAACGGAGCAAGGGCTCATGCTTTCTCTCATAAAACCTTTCTCAAGCAACTCCTCAACCTGCCTTTGAAGCTCTTTTATCTCTTCTGGATTACTTCTATAAGCAGGCCTATTTGGAATTTGTGCTCCAGGCACAAAGTTAATTTGGTGCTCAATGCCACGCAAAGGTGGTAGACCTTTACGGATATCCTCAGGGAAGATATCATCAAAATCCTGCAAAAGAGAAGAAACACTACTTGGCAAAGAAGAAGTTAGTGATTCAGAATTAATCAAAACTTCTTTGTAAGTAAGTAGTATAATGGGCAACCCCTCTTTCCTTGCATTCAAACACTCTTTGGCTTTTATGTACAAACTCTCTTTTTTCTTTTTCTCTGCTTCTTTCCGCTCACCAAAACTTTCCTTTTTATCACTCAAACCCTCTTTTACCACTTTGCCCAAGTTGCTGCCCTCTCTCTCTCTCTCTTGGCCATCTCTCTTTTTTTCTACCTCTTGGCCTTCTTTCTTTTCTTTTCCC
>NW_017682438.1:3422-9875 GCF_001879085.1 Nicotiana attenuata | reverse complement strand
TGTCCCCACCATGGTAGTTCCAGAGCAGATGTTGGGACTAACGGTTTTACATAGGGTTTGTCAGACGAGCTTGAAGAATATAGTTGATGCCTCGGCTGGGTGGGGCTTTCTTGAGCAAGACTTGGAGAGAAGGTCAGAATTTGCTCGACAAGATGGCGCAGAATTCGGGTTGGACTTCTAGAAATGCACCTATCACTCCAGTGGTGCACTCAGTGCCTCTTGATCCTTCTAATACAATGGCTGAAAACATGGCTACTCTTTTGACGCAAATGAGCATCCTCACCAAAAAGGTGGAGGAATCAGGGCAGAAGCAACAGGTTCACATAGTAGACACTACCAACGGGGGCTTGTGCACATCTTGCATTAGCCAGCCAATTGGTAGTCCATGGAATACAGAGCATGATCATCATCACCAGCACCCTGAAGATATGAACTATGTGGCTAACTATGGGGGTCAGAGACAAGGTAATCAGAACTGGGGTCAGCAGACTCAGCAGCAGTACAGGCCACCGCAGCCACAGTATAACGCCGGAAACACGGGAGGCATGAGACCCCCCAACAATATGGCACCGTATCCTAGACCACAAGGGTACAACAATCAGCAGCAAGGGTACCACCCACCTCAGCAACAGCAGGGTGGAAGACAGGAAGACGGGTTTGCAAGGCTTGAAGCAATGATGCAGCAGGTTATTGGGTCCAATGCTAAAATAAATGAAAGGGTGGATGCACATGATGCAGCTATCAAGAATATTGAGGTACAAGTGGGCCAGATTTCAATGTCACTTAACAATCGTCCTCAAGGGACATTACCTGCAGATACCCAAATCAATCCAAAAGATCAAGGCCCAAAGCAGCTGATGGCGGTGAGTCTACGAAATGGTAGGGATCTAGATGTTGAGCAAGAGAGAGCTCGAGAAAACATACAGGCTGAGACACTAATTCCAGTGCCCATAGAGCTGGATGACTCTACGGGATTGACAGAGGTAACAGTTCACCCTGCTCCTGAAGAAAAGAATATGCAGCAAGAAACTGAGACAGTAGTTGAGCCAGTAATTGAGACAGTAGCGGAGCCAATAGTTGAGACAGTAGCTGAGAAAGAAAAATCTCAAGTGATTGGGAAGAAAAGACCTCCTGCACCATTTCCGCAAAGGTTGGCCAAGCATCAAAAGGAGGAGCAGTATAAAAAGTTCCTAGAGATGCTCAAACAAATTCAGATAAACATTCCACTGATTGAAGCTCTAAAGGAGATGCCAGGATATGCTAAAATGATGAAGGACTTGATGTCTCGGAAGTTTGACTTTCAAGACTTGTCGACTGTGACCCTTACTCAGACATGTAGTGCAGTGGTATCTAGACCTGTTGCTGAAAAGCTATCTGATCCAGGTAGTTTTACAATTCCATGCACCATTGGGAACTATGCCTTTGCTAAGGCACTCTGTGATTTAGGGGCCAGCATTAATCTCATGCCCCTGGTCATTTATAAGAGGTTAGGCATTGGGAGAGCTCGACCTACTTCTATGTTATTGCAGCTGGCTGACAGGACTGTTAAGCGTCCATTTGGGATTCTTGATGATGTGCTTATTCAGGTGGGGAAATTCGTGTTCCCTGCAGATTTTGTAATCTTGGATTGCAAAGTGGATGAAGAAATTCCTATAATTCTAGGACGACCCTTCTTGGCCACGGGGAGAGCTTTGATTGATTGCGAGACTGGGGAGCTTAAGATGAGGCTCAATGATGAGGAAATTATATTCAATGTGCAGAAATCGATGAGGCGACCAAGTGAGTTCGCAAATTGTTCCCTTATTGATGCAGTGGATGTAATTGTAGAGGCTGATGATGAGGCGTTGACGGTTGAGGATCCCCTTGCTGCATGCTTGACAAATTTGGATGAAGTGAATGGTGAGGATTTGGCGGAATGGGTGTTGGCACTGGAAGGTAAAGGGTTCTGGGAGAGAAATCTGGAGTTTGAGCCCTTGCACTTAGAAAAGAGAGAGACCCCTCCAGCTAAACCATCCATCGAGGAACCCCCTAAGCTGGAACTGAAGCCATTGCCAACCCACCTCAGGTATGAATTTCTGGGTCCTGACTCCACATTACCTGTTATTATCTCATCTGGTTTGTTAGATGTGCAGGTTCAACAGCTTTTACAGGTACTAAGGGAGTGCAAAACTGCCATTGGGTGGACCATGGCAGACATCAAGGGGATCAGCCCCGCCTACTGCATGCACAAGATTCTGCTGGAAGAGGGGCACAAACCTTCCAGGGAACATCAGAGACGGCTAAACCCGAATATGAAGGAAGTGGTGAAGAAGGAAGTGATAAAATGGTTGGATGCGGGAATCATTTTCCCAATCTCTGACAGTAGCTGGGTTAGCCCAGTTCAATGTGTGCCTAAAAAGGGTGGCATGACGGTGGTAAAGAATGACAACAATGAACTTATATCAACAAGAACCGTCACAGGCTGGAGAATCTGCATGGATTATAGAAAGTTGAATCTAGCCACCAGAAAAGACCACTTCCCACTTCCCTTCATTGATCAAATGCTGGATAGATTGGCAGGGAGGTCACACTTTTGCTTCTTGGATGGGTACTCAGGGTACAATCAGATCTCCATTGCCCCTGAGGATAGAGAAAAGACCTCCTTCACATGCCCGTACGGAATTTATGCCTTCAGGAGGATGCCCTTTGGTCTATGCAATGCACCCGCCACATTCCAACGGTGCATGATGGCCATATTTACTGACATGGTAGAAGATATAATGGAGGTGTTCATGGATGACTTCTCAGTGGTGGGGAACTCATTTGAGGACTGCCTAGTGAATTTGACGCGTGTGCTGAAACGGTGCATCGAGACTAACTTGGTTCTGAATTGGGAAAAGTGCCATTTCATGGTACAAGAAGGTATAGTCTTGGGGCACCGGGTGTCAAGCAAAGGAATAGAGGTGGATAGAGCAAAGGTTGATGTCATAGCAAAGCTGCCGCCGCCAACTTCAGTCAAAGCTATAAGGAGCTTTCTTGGACATGCCGGATTCTACCGGAGGTTCATTAAGGACTTCTCCAAAATTGCCAACCCTCTCTGTAAGTTGTTAGAGAAAGATCACCCTTTTGTATTTTCTGATGATTGCAGGGTAGCTTTTGAGGAGTTGAAGCAAAGGCTGGTCACAGCACCCATAATCGTTGCCCCTGACTGGGAGCAACCGTTTGAATTGATGTGTGATGCCAGTGACTACGCGGTGGGGGCAGTGCTGGGCCAGCGGAAGGACAAACTGATGCACCCAATCTACTATGCTAGTAGGACGCTGAGTGGAGCCCAGTTGAACTACACAGTGACAGAGAAGGAGATGCTAGCTGTGGTATTTGCTTTTGACAAGTTTCGGTCCTATCTAATAGGATCCAAGGTAATCGTATACTCTGACCATGCAGCTCTTAGATACTTAATAGAAAAGAAGGACTCTAAGCCACGCCTGATTCGTTGGGTGTTGCTACTGCAAGAGTTCGATCTTGAAATTCGTGACCGTAAGGGCACTGAAAATCAAGTCGCTGATCACCTATCACGACTTGAAGGAGCTGAAAATGTAGTAGAAGTGGAGGAAATTCTGGAAACCTTTCCAGATGAGCAGCTGCTCGTTACCACTCATCAGGAAGCGCCTTGGTATGCAGACTATGCTAATTACCTGGCCAGTGGTATTGTTCCTCACGACCTGTCATCAGTCCAGAGGAAGAGATTCTTTCACGAAAGCCAATGGTACTACTGGGATGAGCCCTACTTGTTTAGAATATGCCTTGATAACATGATCCGGAGATGCGTCCCCGAGATCGAACAATCTTCTGTCTTGCAGGCTTGTCACGCTTCGGCGTATGGTGGTCACTTTGGAGGCATCAGGACGGCAGCTAAGGTGCTAGAGGCCGGATTTTTCTGGCCAACGGTATTCAAGGATGCTCACTTATGGGTCAAAAGCTGTAATGAATGTCAACGCACCGGGAACATTTCCCGGCGTCACGAGATGCCCATGAACCCAGTTCAAGAAGTGGAAGTGTTTGATGTTTGGGGGATAGATTTCATGGGTCCCTTCGTCAGCTCCTATGGCAATAAATACATCATTGTTGCTGTAGATTACGTATCCAAGTGGGTGGAAGCTGCTGCATTACCCATCAATGATGCTAAGGTGGTAGTCAGGTTTCTAAAGAAGAACATATTCACCCGCTTTTGGGACACCGCGTGCAATTATTAGCGATGGAGGAACTCATTTCTGCAACCGGGCCTTCGAGAAGTTGTTAGCTAAATATGATGTGCGCCACAAGGTGGCTACGCCGTACCACCCACAGACCAGTGGACAGGTTAAGGTGTCCAAGAGAGAGATCAAGAGCGTATTGACAAAAACTGTAAATGCTACAAGAACTGACTGGTCAAGAAAGCTGGATGATGCGCTATGGGCTTACAGGACAGCATTCAAGACACCAATTGGTATGTCACCATATAAGTTGGTGTTTGGGAAGGCCTGTCACCTACCTGTAGAACTGGAACATAAAGCATGGTGGGCACTGAAACAGCTGAACTTAGACTTGGAAGCTGCGGGCACGTCGAGAGTCACAGAATTACATGAGCTAGAGGAGTTCCGGTATCTGGCTTTTGAGAGCACAAGGCTATATAAAGAGAGAATGAAAAGGCTTCACGATCAGAACATCATTGAACGAAATTTCAACCCTGGAGACAGGGTACTGCTTTACAACTCAAGACTGCGGTTATTCCCAGGTAAGCTAAAGTCAAGGTGGTCTGGACCATTTCGCGTGGTCGAAGTGTTTCCTTCCGGAGCTGTGGAAGTTTCTACTGAAGATGAATCTCGTACATTTAGAGTCAATGGTCAGCGGTTGAAATTATATGTGGGCATGAACGAGCCTAAGGAGATGACCGAGCTGCATTTGAATGAACCCCAGAGGTCAAGCGAACCTTAATTTCGCTCACATGAGTCGTGCCGCGACGTTAATCAGGCGCTACGTGGGAGGCAACCCATGACATTGTTGTAATTGTGACCTTTGTAATCTATTTATAAAAAAAAAAAAACTGGGCGTTAGAATCAGAGAGGCCCTTCGACCGCGGTTCCACCGCGACCGCGGTCAAAAAGGCTCGCGGAAACTCATTGTCGCGGTTCCACCGCGACCGCGGCAGAACCGCGGCGAATACAGACGCGGCCCAGGTAAGTTTTTTTTTTTAATTTTAATTTTTTCTTTTTTTTTTAAACCCACAAAACCCCCCACCCTTATCTATACCCCAACACATCCGCCCCAACCCCCATCCCTTTCCTTTTTCTCTTTTTTTTCTCAAAATCCCTTCTTCTTCTTCTTCCCCAAACCTCCATTCTCCACCCTCTTCCTCTCTAACCTCCATTAACACACCCCCATTTTCTCTCCCTCTTCACCTCAAGTAAGTTAATCTTCTCCCTCTCTATTTCTTTCTATTATAAGTAGTGTAATTGTTAGATTAACAATGTTAGTTAAATCCTAGTTAGGATTAGTGTATTAATTTGCATTTTTTTTATTTTGTTTGCTTTCTTTTATGTTTGCCATTGTTGTAGTTGTTGTAGTTGATGTTGATGAGGTTGTTTGGTGCTAACTTAATTGGGTCTCCATTGTTAATTAATTGTGAAGTTGTTTGGTGGTTTGGAGGCCTAAATTTAGATTTTTGGTGGTATAGTATGGATTGGGTCATGTGTTGGCCGAAAATTGTGGCACTAAGTTGTATATATTTTGGGGTGTTTACGCCAACCTAAGTTGAGATGTTGTAGTTGATGGTGGTTGTTGTTGAAATATTGTAGTTGATGGTGGTTGTTGTGTAGTTGAGATATTGTTGTTGCTAGTTGTTGTAGAGTAGTATTGTTGGTATGGTGATATTTGTTGTAGAATGGTGTTTGTTATATGGTGGTGTTGTATGTCATGGGTACCATTGAATGGAATAAGTGTGGGGTGTATTATACCGGACGTGGTAAGAACATTATAGAGCTATTGTGGGGGTTGTTATGAGTGAAGTCAGGAGCTATATTTGGTGTCATTGGATGGTGAAGTCTGAGTAACCACCTTATTGGCACTAGCTAGGACATATGTGATGGTTTGTTTGATTATTTGCAGGTCCAATGGCTCCCAAAAGGCACAGGCGCTCTGGTGGCACATCCCAACGACCTGCGTACGATGAGTCCAGATTCCAATCGGAACTGGCAGAGGATGATTTCAACGCCAAGGCTACCAAAACTTTTATCCCTGAAATCCCGATTGATCGGGCAGCCCTCCGAGCCGAAAAAGTGGAGATGTATGAAGAGATACGGAGGCGAGAAATGGAGTTCTTATTTGCTGACCCTGCACCAGTTAACAAGATGCTGGTTCGTGAATTTTATGCCAATTGCCCATTGAACTTGGGTAGGGAGGTGATTGTTGGGGGTGGTGGTCAGTGCTCAAATTCAA
>NW_017682438.1:0-781 GCF_001879085.1 Nicotiana attenuata | reverse complement strand
AAAATGCTCTTATTAGTGCTTTTCATGATTTGTAGGTGATATATGTATAAAGACGGCTAAGGAGCAGTTTTGGAGTCAAAAGTGATGAAAAAGAGGCCAACTGTGAAATTTCCTAAGTGAACCCGTGCGAAAACAGGCCGAAGATTCAGAGAACTGGATCCACCGCGACCGCGGCAGAACCGCGGTGGGAAGCAGCTGCAGAAGTTGTGAGAATCCGCGAGGGTGTTTGGCCGCGGTTCTACCGCGACCGCGGCAGAACCGCGGCAGGCGCAGAAACTTCTGAGACCAAAGTGTCAATTACGGGATTTTTAGACCTAAACCCTATTTAAAACATTAGACTTCGCCCAAGAGAGGCATGTATTGATTTTTTAGGTTTCTTAGCAAGGAAAACAATTGTGAGAAAGTACTCTAAACATCTTTCTTCTTTTCTTTTGATTTTATGATGAATTCAAGCTTAGTTTATGTTCCCATAGTCATGAGTAGCTAAATTCCTTGTCTAAGGTGTTGATGGAACCTATTGGGTGATGAACTTCTTGTTTATGTGAATACAAATTGCTAGTTTAATCTTTATTTGTTCAACTTCGTGTTCGTTGTAGTTAATTGACAGGATCCTCAATTAGCTGTGCCTATTTAGTGTGCATAACTTGGAAAATAGTGCATATTTCGGGTATTGTTGAACAACACCACTCCTAGATTATTAGAGGAATCTATAATTGCGGGTTTAAAGGCGGGATTAGGAATAACGAAGCCTTAGGTGCAATCTAATTGAATTGTGCTAAAT
>NW_017682437.1:9073-9877 GCF_001879085.1 Nicotiana attenuata | reverse complement strand
ACGACTTGTGCAATCCGTGCACCAATAAGCCACAATCCGAACTTACTCAAATAATAAAAAATTGACTCAAATGAATGAGTTGTACTGCAAGCTCACCAGCACCACCACAACGCAAGGTTGAGAACCCGTCTCACATCATAGAAACAGAACACACGAATCTAACCCGCAAGGTCATACCTCCACATAACTTCGCTGCAATGCGCGACCCTATTCAGACACTGGTCCACTTGAAACACCTCAAGTCACTCTGCTCGAAATTGACGACCACGCGCAATTGATGTCTAGAACCAAAGCAACTCATCATACCCACGGTGAAGCAAATACATAATACCACATAACCCGAAAGGATATAACCGATACGCCATCCGCCGAGCCATACCCAGTACTCTTCTCGCGACTTCCACTATGAAATCCCAATGGAACCGCACCATCTGTGCCTATAACCAACAAATCATAACGTCTCGCAGCACAGAAAAGTAATCCGTAGATCACCTCAGAACACTAATAGCTCAATAACAACCGAATCAACACATCCCTCACCAATAGCGACTCGAAGTCAACAAAGCCGTCTCGATGCAGAACACACATCCAAATAGGTCTACCAATGAACCACACATCAACCCTAGTCACACACAACAAATAAATAACCCTCCGAAGGTTCACAATAACTGAATCATAGCACATGCTATCATCTGTCTATTTACCCACATCTTTGCCATTCACAACCACGAGCTAACCTGTATATGAGAACTCCTAGTCTCCAAGTCCATAAAGCACACGAATTACCATATCTGATCCCCACTC
>NW_017682437.1:3546-5952 GCF_001879085.1 Nicotiana attenuata | reverse complement strand
TGCGGCGTGCAGCCCGATCCATATATATAGTCGACTGCGCTCACTGGGGGTGTGCAGACTCTAGAGGGGCTCCTACAGCCCAAGCGCTATATCGCTGCGGCGTTCAGCCCGATCCAACATATCGTTGCGGCGTGCAGCCCGATCCATGGATATATATATATATATATATATATATACATATATAGCCCCTCGGGCAAGCCTCTTAGTCACACGTGACTCAACTCTTACCAATCAGCGCTCACACTCAGCACTCACACTCAATAGGTACCATATAGTAACCGCTGCGGTGTGCAGCCCGATCCATATATCGTTGCGGCGTGAAGCCCGATCCATATATATAGTCGACTGCGCTCACTGGGGGTGTGCAGACTCCGGAGGGGCTCCTACATCCCAAGCGCTATATCGTTGCGGCGTGCAGACCGATCCACACACACACACACATATATATTGCTGCGGCGTGCAGCCCGATCCATAAATATGAAACCCTCACATCCAGGCCCTCGGCCTCTCTCAGTCATTGACCTCACTATCAGACCCTCGGTCTATCTCAGTCATTATCCTCACAATCAGACCCTCCGTCTATCTCCGTCATCAACCTCACAATCAGACCCTCGGTCAATCAGTAAATCAAGGAACTCAGCCCAAACAGTTTTTCATATTTGTAAGAAGTAAAGTGATAAAACCAGATTTAAACAATAAACAGGTAAAACATGACTGAGGTTATGCTTTCAAACAAATAGAGTGAGAAAAAATAGTAAAAATGCCCCTAAGGGTCTCAACATGTCGGCACAAGGCCCCAAACATGGCATACAGCCCAAATTATAATATCAATCTCTAAAATATGGAATATCATAAGATTTCAAATCAAATACGCGACTTAACAATCGTACGGGACGGACCAAGTCACAATCCCCAACGGTGCACGGCTCCACGCTCGTCATCTAACGCGTGTGTCACTCATAAGTAGCACAACGATGTGAAATCGGGGTTTCAAACCCTCAGGACAGTATTACAATCATTAGTTACCTCGAACCGGTCCAAACTCTAGCCCGCGATGCCTTTGCCCTCACGAATCGACCTCCGGATGCTCCAAATCTAGCCACAATCAGTAAATAACTACTAAAATATGCTAAGGAAACAAAGCCCACTCGAAAATATCCAATTTACATCAAAAATCCCGAAATTGCTCAAACTCGGCCCCCGGGCCCACGTCCCGGAATTCGACGAAATTAACATTAATGGAATCCTCATCATCTCACAAGTCTATACATGCCAAGAACATCAAAATCAGACCTCAAATCCCAAATCACAAATTCTAGGTCTCCAATTACAAGCCCTAGTTCTTCAATACTAGGCTTAAATTCCATGATAAATTAGGTAGAATTCACATAAGAAACGAGTATAAAGTCCATAAATCTTACCTCCAAGTGATTCCCCTTGAATCCCTTCTTCAATCCTCTTCAAAAAGCTCCAAGAACGACCAAAAATGGTGGAAATAAACCCCAAAATCGGGGACAAGACGACTATTTAAACATTCTGCCCAGGCCTGAAATCCTTCTTCGCGAACGCGGTCAAAGCCTCGCGTTCGCGAAGCACAAAATAACTTTGACCAGAATTTCCTCTTCGCGATCGCGACGTGCCCATCGCGAACGCAATGCTTCCTCAGACCAAACCTTCGCAATCCCGTTACAGCACTCGCGGACGCAATGAATAAAAATGCCTCAAGCCCAGCTGACCAAATTACTCTACGCGAACGCGTAGACTCACCAGCGAATGTGATGCCCAAACAATCAGCCCTTCGCGAGCGTGGAGCCTCGCTCGCGAACGCGAAGGCTAAAATTCCAGCCTTCACTTGCTAACCCTTCGCGAACGCGAAGGCCATTTCTCTGCAACACTGATAAGCAATTTTCTGCAATTCCAAACAACATGAGATGATCCGATTGACCACCCGAAACTCACTCGAGGCCCTCGGGACCTCAACCAAAAATGTCAACATACCCCATAACCTCATTCAAACTTGTTCCAACCTTCGAAACGCTCAAAACAACATCCAAACAGCAAAATCACATCGGATTCAAGCCTAAGAATTTCAAGAACTTCCATATTACGCTTTTGATAAAAAATCCAACCAAACCACGTCCGAATGACCTGAAATTTTGCACACCCGTCACAAATGACGCAACGGAGCTACTGCAACTTCCAGAATTCCATTCTGACCCCTATATCAAAATCTCACCTATCAACCGGAAAACGCCAAGATCTCAATTTCGCCAATTCAAGCCTAAACCTTCCACGGACTTCCAAAATGCATTTCGATTCTGCTCCTAAGTCCCAAATCACCTAACGGAGCTAACCAATTCATAAAAATTCCGATCCGAGATCATATACAAACAAGTCAAATCTTGG
>NW_017682437.1:0-237 GCF_001879085.1 Nicotiana attenuata | reverse complement strand
ATGGATAATAGTGTCAAAGAAAAGCATTGTATATATATATATATATATATATATATATATATATATATATATATATATATATATATATATACATATATAGCCCCTCGGGCAAGCCTCTTAGTCACACGTGACTCAACTCTTACCAATCAGCGCTCACACTCAGCACTCACACTCAATAGGTACCATATAGTAACCGCTGCGGTGTGCAGCCCGATCCATATATATAGTCGACTGCGC
>NW_017682436.1:4899-9882 GCF_001879085.1 Nicotiana attenuata | reverse complement strand
TGAGAGCAGGAAAATCAACAGTTACACGGCATCAGCCTTCGTGCTTTTACCTCATCCTCACCAAAAGTAATCAAGTAAAGTGCGCGGCATCAACCTTCATGCTTTCCCTCTCATGCTCTCAAATCATGGAACGGAATGACCCTTCGTGCAAATATAATCAAAACATGGCACGGAATGACCCTTCGTGCAAATATAATCAAAACATGGCACGGAATGACCCTTCGTGCAAATATAATCAAAACATGGCACGGAATGACCCTTCGTGCAAATATAATCAAAACATGGCACGGAATGACCCTTTGTGCATTATCACTCTTCCTTACCCAAACAGTAATCACAACCAAACAGGGCGAGGGGATAAACAAATAATAAGAAATGTCCCGACAAGGGAATTACACAATTAACAGCTAAATCCCGGCAAGGGAGCAACAACAATACTTTCACATCCCGGCAAGGGTGATAATCAATATACTCAAACCATCCCGGCAAGGGATTAATCATATCTCTTTCTATTTCTTTCATTTCTTACTCAATAGTCTTTTTATCATTCGAGCCAATGCTCCAAAGAATTTACAATTCATAATTAGTCCTCGTACTCTTCACATTGCATAGAATTCATCATTAACATGGAAGAGTCATAACAATATCAGGATAAGTACATACAAAGACCCACGGTCATGCTAGACACCGGTGTATAGATACTCGTCACCATGCCTATACACCGTACTCAACATTTAGCAATTAGCAAACAACACTCTAANTGTGTGATTCCTGTTCCATCCAGAATTTTATAATTTTTTTATTCGTTTTTTTTATTTATGTTTTCTCTTCTTCTCTTTTCTTTCTTATTGTTTGATGATTCTGTGTTAGTTCATGTTTAATTGTTTAGTTTAGTTTAGTCTAATGTTGATTGTTAATTTTGTTTGATTGATGGTTTGGTAAAGTATGAATTAGGATTAATTTCCAGTTTTGATAATTCAATTCTAGAGTTTTTTAACCTGGTTGGTTATAGCTGAATTAGAGGTATTTGGTTTGCCTATAGTTGACCTTAACTAGGGTAAAAGAGGATGGGGTCTAGTTTGGTATAGGGTTAGTAATTTCAGGAAGTTCAGGGGTAGTTCAGGTATTTAGAAATGCATAAGAATGATGTAGTTAAAACTAGAATTCTCTAGAATCCTCTAGAATGGGACTTTAGTTCTACTTTCAGAAAGTTAGGTTGTTTACTTGAGAAGCAAGTTAATAACTAGGGGACTAAACTGAAAAAAGTGAGGGACTAATATGCAAAACGAAAAATCTGAAGCTGCACCTCTTTGTGCCTATAAAATGGCATTCCCATGCCTTGTTTCACAAGTTTTGAGCCCCAAAAAGAACTCCCCTCCAAAATTTTCTCTCTAATCTCCAGATCTGAATTTGAAATTCAAATATTCAAAAACCCAAAAACAAGAGAAAAACCTTCAAAAATCCAAAAAATACTGTTCCATTAGATAATCCAGGTTAATTTTGGCTTTTAGTTATCAATTTCCATTCTTCTAGTTCAATACTTGGATTCTGAAACTTCAAGTGTTCCCTGGTCTGATTTCAAGCAATTTTGGGTCGGTTTAAACTGGTTTTGGATGAGTTGTGCATCTGCTGAAGTAGTATAATGCATTTCGAGCTTATTTGAGTGCATTTCAAGCGATCCTTGGGTTGATTTGTTAATTTCTGCTTGGTTTGAAGCATTTCTGGAATCACTGAGTCATTTCTGGGCTAGAATCAGTTGTGTGTGTTGCTATTTGAAACTCCAATCGCTGTTCCCTGCTCTGCTGTTGCTAACTTCTCCTTCTTCTTGTTACGTTCTGATTTCCAGGTACATACCTTCAATTGATGTAACTCTGAGTTGAAGTCGAAATAAAATTCATTCACGACTTGGCTGCCTGATGATGTACTCGTTTGGATTGATTACTTGTCAACACCTAGACACATGTTGTTTGCTATGTAGTAGTTTAATTTAGTTTAACATGATTTGTATAACTAGGACTGTTAACTAGTGGACTGTAAAAATAATTAAGACGTGCTCCTGGAAACGTGAAAACTCAGTAGCTATTAGTAGTTTAATTTGGTTGAGCTTGGGTTGCTAGTGTGATGAAGAATCTCAGTGGGCCCTCATATGCATTTCATTGTTTGTTTTGGATTATTTAAACTTGGAATCATCTAGTTATAGTTTTCACATAGCTAGTACCTGTTTAGCTCAGAGTTATTTCAGTTTTTAAAAGAAGAATCAGAAACATTTGGATTTGGGTTTGATTTTGAAATCTAGTTTAATTTCAAACTTAACCTATGTTGTGCTATAGCAATTCATATCTTCGTTAATATGTAAGTGTTAATAACTTTAGGTTAATGGTTCAAATCAATAGTTTACTAGAATTGAATTATGCATCATCAATTAGACTGGCTTGAGTTAGTTAACCTATTCGAATTTAGTCAAGTTAGAGTTTGTAAGGGATCATTGCTTCAGTAGTTCGAGTGCGTGAGTATTATTTTTCCGTGATTGCCAACTGTTGGAACACATCTAGAGTAATTTGAAAGTAATTCCAGCAAACCTTTGTTTAATTAAATTGTGGTTCAATTGAGTTTAAAGGGTCAGGGATATAACAGCCTATCCCCAGGCGTTTGGGCCTCAGGCCATCTGCTGCGCGGGTCCAGGTTCAGAGTTCATTTCCTTCACATTTGGACCTGGGCCAATGCCTGGTTTACCTCAGCCCAATAACAAATTATTTAGGACCTTTTCTTGTGTTTTTAGAGACAAAATAATTAGAAAAATCATAGCCGCTTTAAGATCAGCCTTTAAAAATGAGATGAGCCTCGCCAAGCAAAACACATAAATTGCGGGGCCCTCGATAAATATTTACATAAATACTTAGACTCCGGGATGGGCAGTTTAGCGAATTTCACGGCTTTGCCTAAAGATAATAACGCGATAGTCTCTTTAGGCACGCACTTTAAACAATTTTACCTTCCTAAATACGGGTGCACATTTATGTGACCCAAATCCAAATCTCAACGAAGTCGAAATGTGTCAAAAACCGCGGGTACATTTATGTGACGTGGTTCGAGACGTGTTTTCACGACGTTGCAATTCTCTAAAAATAATAATAATAATAAAGCGGTTCAAAGTTAAAAAGCACATAGGTCAAAACATGTATTAAAATCAAATAAATAAGCCAAATATGACAATTGAGCGACCGTGCTAGAACCACGGAATCCGGGAGTGCCTAACACCTTCTCCCAGGTTAACAAAATTCCTTACTCGGATTTCTGGATCGCGGACTGTTAAACAGAGTCATATTTTCCTCGATTCAGGATTCAACCGGTGACTTGGGACACCATGAATCTCCCAAGTGGCGACTCTGAAACTTAATAAATAACGAATCCCGTTTTGATTGTCCTTTAAGTGGAAAAACTCCTTTACGCCCTTGCGGGTGTAGTGAAAAAGGAGGTGTGACATCTAAGAGCAACAAATGAACACGGGTCTCAAGACCCTCAAACACTACCACACAGGAACGATGAACTCGGTCGACCACTATAGAATCACCCACCGGTGTAGATACATAAACAGGGATACCCAAAGCATCACTAGGCATGGCCAGGTAGGGTGCAAAATAAGATGACACATATGAATACGTAGACCCAGGGTCAAATAGCACCGAAGCATCCCTATCACAGACCAGAATAGTACCTATAATAATAGCATCTGAAGACTCAGCCTCTGGCCTGGCTGGCAAAGCATAACACCGGGGCTGGGCCCCACCTCCCGGAACCATGTCTCTAGGACGATCTGCTACGGGCTAACCCCTACCTCTACCGGTCCGAGCTCCACCCCTACGGTCTCTATCTCCACCTCTATGATCCCTACCCCCGCCTCTAGCTGGCTGGGCAAGCTGTGGATCACCTGGTGCCTGAATCATGGGGCGAGGACCCTGCTGCTGAGAGCTACCCGAGGCTTGAGGGCAAAATCTGACAATGTGACTCGGGTCACCACAACCATAACAAGCCCTCGGCTGCTGAGACTGCTGGCCCTGACGACCTGTATGTCCTCCCCGGAAACTCTGAAGTGGTGGTGCACTGATGGGCTGCTGATCAGAATAATGCTGCTGAGAACCACTACCGCTTGTACCATGAGAAACCTAGAGTGCTGACTGAAAGGGTCTCGGTGAATGGCCTCTACCATAAGAATCCCTACCTCCAGACGAGGTACCACTGAACCTACCAGAATGACGAGGCCTCTTATCCGACACCTGACCACCTCCTCGTGCAAGAGCCATCTCCACTCTACGGGCCGCATTGGCCGCCTCCTGAAAAGAAAACTCACTACCAGCTCCCATAGCCATCTGGAGACGGATCGGCTGAATCAATCCATCAATAAACCTCCGCACCCTCTCTCGCTCTGTGGGGAGTATAACAATAGCATGGCGTGCCAAATCAATGAACCACGTCTCATACTGGGTGACTGTCATGGAGCCCTGCTGGAGGCGCTCGAACTGCCTGCGAAGTGCCTCCCGCTGAGTGACTGGGAGAAACTTCTCCAAAAACAACTCTGCGAACTGATCCCATGTCAATGCTGGTGACCCTGCCGGTCTGGATAAACAACAGTTCCTCCACCAAGTCTTGGCAGATCCTGCAAGCCGAAAGGTGGCGAAGTTGACCCTATTGGTCTCCACAATACCCATAGTCCTAAGGATCTCGTGGCAGCTGAATAAGAAATCCTGTGGATCCTCTGATGAAGCACCGCTGAATGTGGTGGTGAAGAGCTTGGAGAACCGATCAAGTCTCCACAAAGCATCCGAAGACATAGCCGCTCCATCGCCAGCCTGGGCTGTAATACCTGGTTGGGCTGTCACAGCTGGCTGAACCACTGGGACATGAGCCTGGGGAGCTACCTGCTCCGGAGTACGTGTAGCAGGAGTCTGAACTCCTCCTCCCGCCTGAGAAGTGGCTGGTGCTACT
>NW_017682436.1:0-3629 GCF_001879085.1 Nicotiana attenuata | reverse complement strand
CCAAAAGCTGCTCCGGTACCGTGATCTGTGCAAAAGAGCACAGAAGTGTAGCATCAGCACAACCGATCCCATGTGCTGGCAAGTGCCTGACCTAACCCCGGCGAAGTAGTGACGAGGCTAGACAGGTCTACCAAACCAACCTGTGCAGTTCAATATATATGCAATAAAATGAAAGAACAAAGAAGTTAAACAGTTAAGAGGGAGGGGAGCATACTATGGGGGAAATACAGCCCGGATATAAAGTCAACAATTTAAGTAAGCAACAGGGCAATAATAATAATTAATGAGTGCAGGAAAGTCAACAGTTGCACGACATCAACCTTCGTGCTTTTACTCTCATCCTCACCGAAAGTAATCAAGTAAAGTGCGCGGCATCAACCTTCGTGCTTTTCCCTCCCGTTCTCTCAAATCATGGCACGGAATGACCCTTCGTGCAAATATAATCAAAACATGGCACGGAATGACCCTTCGTGCAAATATAATCAAAACATGGCACGGAATGACCCTTCGTGCATTATCACTCTTCCTTACCCAAACAGTAATCACAACCAAACGGGGCGAGGGGATAAACAAATAATAAGAAATGTCCCGGCAAGGGAATTACACAATTAACCGCTAAATCCCGGCAAGGGAGCAACAACAATACTTTCACATCCCGGCAAGGGAGATAATCAATATACTCAAACCATCCCGGCAAGGGATTAATCATATCTCTTTCTAATTCTTTCATTTCTTACTCAACAGTCTTTTTATAGTTCGAGCCAACGCTCCAAATAATTTACAATTCATAATTAGTCCTCATACTCTTCACATTGCATAGAATTCATCATTAACATGGAAGAGTCATAACAATATCAGGATAAGTACATACAAGGACCCACGGTCATGCTAGACACCGGTGTATAGATACTCGTCACCATGCCTATACACCGTACTCAACATTTAGCAATTAGCAAACAACACTCTAATCCTAATCCCTCAAGCCAAAGTTAGATCAAACACTTACCTTAAATGCTCCAAACTCAACTCAAGCCTCTAGTATAGCTTTACCCTTCGAATTCACCACCAAACCGCTCGAATCTAGTCACAAATTACTTGAATGTATCAACAAATGCTAATCCAATAAATTTGAATGCATGAAAAGTGAATTTCCCAAAGCTTAACTCAAAATTTCCCAAACCGCCCCCAGGCCCACGTGGTCAAAACCTGAGGTTCGAACCAAAACCCGATTACCCATTCCCCATGAACTCAAATATGTAAGTTATTTTGGAATCGGACCTCGAATTGAGGTCCAAAACCCCCAATTTTTAGAAAACCTAGGTTCTACCGTAAATTCCCAATTTCCACATTAAAATCTTTGTTTTGATGTTTGAAATTATGTTTAAAGATGTTAAGGAGTAAAGAAAATGAGTTAGAAATCACTCACCAAGCGTTTTGGCGAAGAAGAATCGTTTGGAAAATCGCCTCTTGTGTTTTGGGTTTTGAAAAAGTGAAAAATGACTGAAAATCCCGACCTTATATACCCCTCTGAAAGGCTCAGGGCGGTCCGCGCAAAAGTGCACCACGGTCGCGCTGAGAAGCTGGTAATCTACCCTCTCTGAACCCACCCAGCGCGGACTACACTGTTTTGGTACGCGGCCGCGCTGGTCGACTTGAACCACTGGCCCTCTGAACCTAGCCACGCGGATCGCGCAAGAATGCACCGCGGCCGCGCGGATTCCAGCGCGGACCGCGCTGAATCGACCGCGGGTGCGCTGGGGGCCTGCAACTCCCTGAACCTGCAACCATCTGATATTTCTAGCCTAAGACCTCCCGGGACCTACTCGAAACTCATCCGAGCCCTCGGGGCACCAAGCCGAACATACATATAAACTCAAAATCATCCTACGGACTTATCCGTATGATCAAATTGCCAAAACGACATCATTATCATCAAATTAGGCCTCAAGACCCATGATTTCCTTCCAGATTTTCATAAAACATCAAGTTTAGAGCTTTAAGTTCAAAACACGTCAAACGACGTCCAAATTCAACCAAACTTTACAGCAATTGCTTAAACCATATATGAGACTCGTACCGGGCGTCGGAACCAAAATACGAGCCCGATACCACAGTCTTTTAATCAGTTTTCATCTCCAATTTCCTTAATAATTTCAGAAAAACCATGTAACAGAAAAGTTCATTTCTCGGGCTCTAGAACTCGGAATTCGACTCCGGGCATATGCCCAAGTTCCATATTTTTCTACGGACCCTCCGGACCGTCAAATCACGGGTCCGGGTCCATTTGCCCAAAACGTTGACCGAAGTCAAACTCAATCAATTTAAATAACAAGATTTAACAATTTTTCTCACAAATTTCATATTTAAACTTTCCAGCTACGCGCCCGGACTGCGCACACAACTCGAGGCAACCCCAAATGAGGTTTCCAAGGCCTCAGAAGTACAGAGGGAGTAGGAATACAGGTGATGACCCCATTGGGTCGTCACATTCTCCACCTCTAAAACAACCGTTTGTCCTCGAACGGACAAAAGAAAGGAGTACTTGAGTCGGGGAAAAGATGGGGATAACGGCTCCGCATATCAGACTCGGAATCCCAGGTCGATGCCTCAGGAGGCTGACCTCTCCACTGAACACGAACAGAAGGAAAACTCTTGGATCTCAACTGACGAACCTGCCGGTCCAGAATAGTTACCGGCTCCTCCTCATAGGATAAGTCCTTGTCCAACTGGACAGTACTGAAATCTAACACGTGGGTAGGATCGCCGTGATACCTCCGAAGCATGGATACATGGAAAACTGGATGCACGACTGATAAGCTGGGCGGCAACGCAAGTCTATAAGCCACCTCTCCCACTCGATAAAGAATCTTAAACGGGCCAATGTACCTGGGGCTAAGCTTGCCCTTCTTCCCAAATCTCATCACGCCCTTCATAGGCGACACTCGGAGCAATACCCGCTCACCAACCATGAAAGGTACATCTCGAACCTTACGATCTGCATAACTCTTCTGCCTAGACTGAGCTGAACGAAGCCTCTCCTGAATGATCTTGACCTTATCTAAGGTCTCCTGAACTAATTTTGTACCCAATAACCGAGCTTCTCCTGGCTCAAACCACCCAGCCGGAGACCGACATCGCCTACCATACAACGCCTCATAAGGAGCCATCTGAATGCTGGACTGGTAGCTGTTGTTGTAGGCAAACTCCACTAAAGGCAAGAACTGATCCCACGAACCTCCAAAGTCAATAACACAAGACAAAAGCAAAGACCAAAGTGAATAAGGTCAAAAGGGGATTCAAAGAAAACAAAGGTGAAAAACGGAGTGGAAAAAAGCAGAAAAAGGAGAAATGTGTTGAATTGCATAAGAAAGAGTGACAGTGTGTCTAACCCCTTGAAAAAGAAGTAAATACTCAAATGAGTCAAGAAAAGTGTGCCAAAATGAATCAAAAGAAGTGCTTAAGGGAATATTGAACCCACTTGAACAAAAACATGTCCTATCCTTGCCCAAAAGCCTTTACAATGACTCCCCAAATGCCCTATATGATCTTGAGTTGAACGAAACCTACATTAGTGGATACTTACATAAGGGGCAAGCATATGGTACCTAGAGCCGGGTTTGTGACCTTTT
>NW_017682435.1:0-9882 GCF_001879085.1 Nicotiana attenuata | reverse complement strand
TTAACCCAACTAGACTCTTCCCTCAAAGTAAAAGACTTTCGGGATAATAATCGATGGGACCTCTCCAAAATTTCCTATGATATACCTCTCCATATTGCTCAAAAAAATTTCTCTATTAATATTTCAAATTTACAAGGTTCCAAAGATACTTTGATTTGGGCTCTTACTTCCAATGGTTCCTTCTCTACTATAACGGTCTATAAGCTCATCTCTCCACGGGGCAACACTAGCTATAGATAGTACTGGTGTCACGATCCAAGTTCGCCCTCCGTGAACAGTCGTGACGGCACCTAGTCTCTACGACTAGGTAAGCCTAACAAATACGGAAAGAAAACAATTAAAAAAAACCGAGATAACAAAATGAAATAGTGTTTAAGAAGCCGCCCCGCATATAACAGTACAAGAATCTAAACCTAACACTCCCAAAATCCAGAACCCCATGAATCACAAGCTAAGAGTACATAAAAGGCTCTAACTCCAGAAATGTCTATCAACAAGGAAGATACAGAAGGGCTATACTAGTACAGAGAATAGAAAGGGACTCCTCGGTCTGCGGACACGGTAGATATACCTCGAAGTCTCTACAGAAGCGCCTCGCCTCAAGGGTGATAAGACTGAGTGGAAGTACCTGGATCTGCACACGCAAAAACATGTGCAGGAAAGGGCATGAGTACACCACAACGGTACCCAATAAGTGCCAAGCCTAACCTCGGTCGAGTAGTGACGAGGAAGGTCAGGGCTCTACCGGTCATATACAATAATATATAAGGAAGATGAGTAGTAGTAAAGAAATACAGATAATGAGAGAAACAACAACCACAACCAAGGCAAATAATCACATAAGGTATACAACTTAACATAGAGATAACAACCGAGGGTCTACCAGGATCCCGTCCTGTAGCCCCAAAAGTAAATAATCAGTGGATCTCCCGGGTGTGTCCCGTAGTCCATATCACTGTGCAGGGGGATCTACCGGAATACCACATCCGTAGTCCCAAATAAACAGACAAGGGGGATCTACCGGGAACCGCCTGTAGTCCCAATGTAAACACGCAGCAACAACACAAGAATAATCAACTCAATTCAATTTAATCTCAAATAGACAGGTAATTCTAACCTAGCATGCTGCACAGAGTTCAGATAAGGCAGTTTGAGCAAGTAGGCAATTTAGTCATTTAGGCATGCTTTCCTAAGCTAACAGTAAGCTCAAAGTTCAAGTAGAGTAAACAGTGAAGAAAAATACGAAATTATAGATACTTAAATGAAAAATAGGATTGTCAACAATCAGCACAAGTACGCGCTCGTCACCTCACGTACAAGGCATTTCAAATATCACAGTACCAAATCCTAAGGGGAGTTCTCCCACACAAGGTTAGACAAGCCACTTACCTCGAACCAGCTCAATCAAATCTATACCACGTTCTTGCCACGAGTATCCGACTCCAAATGGCCCAAATCTATTCAAAGTAATTGCATAATGTAAATAAAACTTCAACTAACTAATTCAACTAATTAATTCTAAGGTAATACGCAAAATTAGGAAAAATGACCATTACGCCCCTTGGGCCCACGTCTCGGAATCGGGTAAAATTTACAACTTCGGGATCCTCACACTCTCACGAGTTCAGTCATACCAAAAGTACCAAAATCTAACCTCAAATGGTCCCTCAAATCACCACTCAAAGCTCTCCAATTAACCAAGCCCTAAGTGGCCTCCTCGACCGGCTGACCCCGCCACTGAACCTTCACTGATGCAATGTTCTTCGACCTCAGCTTTCGAACCTGCCTGTCCAGTATCGCCATTGGCTCCTTAACATAAGATAGATCCTTGTCCAACTGAACTGAACTGAAATCCAACACGTGCGACGGATCACCGTGATACCTCCGGAGCATCGAAACATGAAATACCGGATGAACTCCTGCCAAGCTGGGAGGTAAGGCAAGCTCATAAGCAACCTCCCCAACATGCCGCAATATCTCAAAAGGGCCAATAAACCTCGGACTCAATTTCCCTTTCTTCCCAAATCTCATAACGCCCTTCATAGGCGAAACCCGCAGCAAAACCCACTCTCTAATATATAGGAAACATCACGAACCTTCCAGTCCGCATAACTCTTCTGTCTGGACTGGGCTGTACAGAGTCTATCCTGAACAACTTGACTTTCTCCAAAGCATCCTTTACTAAGTCTGTGCCCAATAATCTAGCCTGGCCTGGCTCGAACTAACCCACCAGGGACCTACACCGCCTACAATACAAGGCCTCATACGGTGCCATCTGAATACTGGACTGATAGATGTTGTTGTAAGCAAACTCGGCCAGTGGCAAGAACTGATCCCAAGAACCTCCAAACTCCATCACACACGCACGGAGCATATCCTCAAGAATCTGAATGGTGCGCTGGGACTGTCTGTCCATCTGGGGGTGAAATGTTGTGCTCAACTCTACCCGAGTGCCCAACTCATGCTGTACGGCCCTCCAGACCCGTGATGTGAACTGAGTACCTCTATCTGAAATAATAGAAACTGGAATACCATGCAGACGGACAATCTCCCGGATATAAATCTCCGCCAACCGCTCCGAAGAATAGGTGGTACATATAGGAATGAAATGCGCGGACTTGGTCAGCCGATCCACAATCACCCAAATGGCATCGAACTTCTTCAAAGTCCGTGGGAGCCCAACTACGAAGTCCATGGTGATCCGCTCCCACTTCCACTCCGGAATCTCTATTTGATGAAGCAACCCACTTGG
Source organism: Nicotiana attenuata (assembly GCF_001879085.1). Taxonomy (NCBI): domain Eukaryota; kingdom Viridiplantae; phylum Streptophyta; class Magnoliopsida; order Solanales; family Solanaceae; genus Nicotiana; species Nicotiana attenuata. Next base: position 7,130 of record NW_017682435.1, on the reverse strand, counting down.
TGTCTGGTGCTCATACTTCACCTGTTGACAATTGAGGCACCGAGCTACAAACCCAACTATATCTTTCTTCATCCGCCTCCACCAATAGTGCTGTCTCAAACCTGATACCGCGAACTATGGGCCTCCTCTAGAATCAAGTCCTGAAACCCATCAACATTGGGTACACAAACTCAACCCTGCATCCTCAATACCCCGTCATCACCAATGGTCACATCTCTGGCATCATCCTGCAGAACCCAGTCCCTGAGGGCACACAAATAAAGGTCATCAAACTGTCGTTCTCGAATACAATTGAGAAAGGAAGACCGAGAAACCACATAAGCAAGGACCCGACTAGGCTCCAAAAGATCCAATCTTACAAACTGACTGGCTAAGGCCTGAACATCAATCGCCATGAGCTTCTCTGCTGCTGGTAAATAAACCAAACTCCCCAAACTCTCGGCCCGGAGACTCAAAGCATCTGCCACCACATTGGCCTTGAAAATACTGATATCCTAGTTCTTCAGCAGCTCTAACCACCTCCTCTGACGTAAATTAAGGTCCTTCTGCTTGAACAGATGCTGTAAACTCCGGTGATCAGTATAAATCTCACAAGGCACACCGTACAAATAATGACGCCAGATCTTCAAGGCGTGAGCAATAGCAGCTAACTCAAGATCGTGGACAGGATAATTCTTCTCATGAACCTTCAACTGTCTGGATGCGTAGCCAATCACCCTACCGTCCTGCATCAATACCGCTCGAAGGCCAATCCTCGAGGCATCACAATAGATAGTATAAGACCCCGAACCGGTAGGCAATATCAAAACTGGGGCCATAGTCAATGCTGCCTTGAGCTTCTGAAAGCTCTCCTCACACTCTTCCGTCCACTGGAACGGAGCACCCTTCTGGGTCAGTCTGGTCATAGGTGCTACAATGGATGAAAATCCCTCAATAAATCGATGGTAATAACCCGCAAGCCAAGAAAACTACGGATCTCTGTAGCTGAGGATGGTCTGGGCCAACTCTGCACTGCTTCCACTTTCTTCGGATCCACCTTTATCCCCTCACTAGATACCACGTGACCCAAGAATGCCACGAAATCCAACCAAAACTCACATTTCGAGAACTTAGCATATAATTTCTTCTCTCTCAAAGTCTGAAGCACTGTCCTAGGTGTTGCTCATGATCTTTCCGACTCCGGGAATATACCAGAATGTCATCAATAAAGACAATGATGCATGAGTCAAGATATGGCCGGAATACACTATGCATCAAATGCATAAAGGCTGTTGGGGCATTGGTCAGCCCAAATGACATAACAAGGAACTCGTAATGACCACACCGAGTCCTGAAGGCAGTCTTCGGGATATCTGGCTCCCGAATCTTCTATTGATGATAGCCTGAACGCAAGTCAATCTTAGAAAACACACAAGCACCCTATAACTGATCAAACAGGTCATCAATACGAGGCAAAGGATAACGGTTCTTCACTGTAACCTTGTTCAACTGGCGATAATCAATACACATACGCATAGAACCATCCTTCTTCTTCACAAATAAGACAGGAGCACCCCAAGGTGATACACTTGGCCAAATGAAACCCTTATCAAGCAATTCCTGTAATTGCTCCTTTAACTCCTTCAACTCAGGAGGAGCCATACGGTACGGAGGAATAGAAATGGGTTGAGTGCCCGGCAACAGATCAATGCTAAAATCAATGTCTCTATCGGGCGGCATTCCCGGAAGATCAGCTGGAAACACATCAGAAAAATCCCGTACTACTGGGACCGAATCAACTGTAGGGGTATCCATACTGACATCTCTCACATAAGCTAGGTACGCGTCATACCTCTTCTCAATCATACGGTGAGCCTTAAGAAATGAAATAACTCTACTGGAAGTATGATCTAAGGTACCCCTCCACTTTACTCGTGGTACACCTGGCATAGCCAGTGTCACGGTTTTCGCGTGACAATCAAGAATAGCATAATGGGGCGACAACCAGTCCATGCCTAGAATAATATCAAAGTCTACCACGCTGAGTAATAATAGATCGGCTTTGGTCTCAAAACCAATAAGAGCAATCAAACACGACCGATAAACGCGGTCCACAACAAGCGAATCTCCAACAGGAGTAGAAACATAAACAGAGGAACTCAAAGAATCCCCAGATATGCCCAAATACAGGGCACAATAAGAGGACACATAAGAATAAGTGGAGCCTGGATCGAATAAAACCGATGCATCTCTATGACAGACCAGGATAGTACCTGAGATGACAGAATCGGAGGCAACAGCTTCAGTACGGGCAGGAAGGCATAGTATCTGGCCTGGCCTCCCCCTCTAGGGCGACCTCTACCTCCCCGACCTCCACCTCTAGCTGGCGGGGCAGGTGGGGTAGCAACTGGTGCTGTAATCATAGTTTGAGAACTCTGCGAAGCACGCTGTGGCTGAGAAGTCTGTGATGTTGCACCCCTCCCAAGCCTAAGGCAATCCCTCACCATATGGTGTGTGTCGCCACACTCAAAACAAGCCCTGGGAGGTCGTGGTGGCTGTGACTGGCTCGGGCCAGGTCTGCTGGACTGACCACTGGAAGCACCCCGTGCAGGAGGCACACTAGATACTGGAGGTGCATAATAAGGCTCTTGAGGTCTAGGAGGAGCTGGAATACCACTGGCTGCTGGAAGAGCTGAATGAATGGGGCGACTCATATAAACCCTACCATGACGAGCTGAAGCTGGGGCACGGGCACCAGAATAATGGCCCGACTCTCGAGACCTCTTGGCCTCTCTCTCCTCTCGGTCCCGAGCATGCGTACCCTCTACTCTCCTAGCAATGCTCACCACCTGCTGATAAGAGATGTCTATCTCCAACTCCCGAGCCATGCTGGACCTGATACTGGGAATAAGCCCCTTAATGAACCGGCGAACCCTCTCGCGAACAGTGGAAACCAGGTTTGGTGCATGTCTAGCCAGATCGGTGTAACGGACAGCATACTCTAAGACAGTCATAGTACCCCGGCGCAAGCGCTCAAACTCCGCGCGCCATGCGTCCTTGAGGCTCTGAGGAACATACTCCCTCGTGAACATATCTGAAAACCGAGTCCAAGTCAGGGAAGCTGCCTCGTCCGCTGTCTAACTCATAAGCACGCCACCACTCATAGGCGGCTCCTCGAAGTTGAAATATGGTGAAGGAAACCCCGCTTGATCCTGCTATAACCATAGTGCGGAGGATGCGGTGACACCCCTCTAGAAATCCCAGAGCATCCTCTGATGGTAGTCCACTAAATATAGGAGGCTGGTACTTCTAGAACCTCTCAAGCCTCTTCTGCTCCTCCTCTGAAGCTACTGCCCTCTCCTCGGGCTGAACTGGGGCTACAGGCTGTGCCGGTACAATCTCTGGAATCTGCTCAATATGCACTCGCTGCTTTGGAGTGCGGGCGGCGGGAGTCTGTGCTCCTTCCCCGGCCTGGGATGTGGCTGCAGGAAGGGGAAGCAACCTTGCCTGAGCAAGAGTGGTGTACATACTCATAAATTGAGCAAGAGTCCCCTGTAGTGCTGGAGTAGTAGTAGATGTGGGCGTATCAGGCGCCTGGGCTCCAGCTGGAACTGCTGGTGGCTCCTCGGTAGCATCTCGCGCAGGTGCTCTGGCTACACCGCGTGCGCGTCCTCGGCCTCTACCATGGCCCCGACCTCTGACGGCTCTCGCAGGGGGTGCGGGTGTCTGGTCAACTCCAGTAGCACGTGTCCTCATCATCTGTGAGAGAATAGAAGACAGAAGTTTAGAATTTCGATATCGAAAATCTCGCACGACAAGGAGTTCAAATGAAGTGAAATTTTCTTAACAGTTACATTGCCTCTCGTGGATAAGCACAAATATCTCCGTACCGATCCGCGAGACTCTAATAAACTGGCATGTGATTCATCACTCCTATGAACCTATAGCTCTAATACCAACTTGTCACGACCCAAGTTGGTAAAGAAATACATATAATGAGAGAAACAACAACCACAACCAAGGCAAATAATCACAGAAGGTATACAACTCAACATAGAGATAACAACCGGGGTCTACCAGGATCCCGTCCTGTAGCCCCAAAAGTAAATAATCAGTGGATCTCCCGGGTGCTGTCCCGTAGTCCATATCACTGTGCAGGGGGATCTACCGGAATACCACATCCGTAGTCCCAAATAAACAGACAAGGGACCGGGAACCGCCCGTAGTCCCAATATAAACACGCAGCAACAAAACAAGAATAATCAACTCAATTTAATTTAATCTCAAAATAGACAGGTAATTCTAACCTAGCATGTCGCACATAGTTCAGATAAGGCAGTTTGAGCAAGTAGGCAATTTAGTCATTTAGGCATTCTTTCCTAAGCTAACAGTAAGCTCAAAGTTCAAGTAGTGTAACCAGTGAAGAAAAATACAAAATTATAGATACTTAAACGAAAAATAGGATTTTCAACAATCAGCACAAGTACGCGCTCGTCACCTCACGTACAAGGCATTTCAAATATTACAGTACCAAATCATAAGGGGAGTTCTCCCCACAAGGTTAGACAAGCCACTTACCTCGAACCAGCTCAATCAAATCTATACCACGTTCTTGCCACGAGTATCCTACTCCAAATGGCCTAAATCTATTCAAAGTAATTGCATAATGTAAATAACACTTCAAGTAACTAATTCAACTAATTAATTCTAACCTAATACGCGAAATTAGGAAAAATGAACAAAACGCCCCCCCCCCCGGGCCCACGTCTCGAAATCGGGTAAAATTTACAAATTCGGGATCCTCACACTCTCACGAGTTCAGTCATACCAAAAGTACCAAAATCGGACCTCAAATGGTCCCTCAAATCACCACTCAAAGCTCTCCAATTAACCAAGCCCTAACCCCCAATTTACCACTGATTTTCCTTCAAATTTCATGCTTACAATGATAAAAATCACCATAATAACGAGCTCAAGGACCAAAGACCTTACCTCAATGAATCCCTCTGAAAATCTCCCTTGAAAATGCCCTCCAAAGCTTCACCCCGAATAAAAAATTGAGAGAAATGGTCAAAAATCGCGAAGGGTGGAATTTATAGTTTCTGCCCCAGCAAAACCGCACCTGCAGTTAAATAGTCGCACCTGCGGTCCAAGGTGCGCACCTGCGAACTTCACTTAAAACACCAAGGCCGCACCTGCGTAAGAAATCCCGCATCTGCGCAATCGCAGGTGCGACCAGGACCTCGCTTCTACGATCCCAGCCTGCCCCTCTCTTGGCCGCATCTGTGGCTTCATATCCGCTCCTGCATGTCCGCACCTGCGGTCCCCTAGCCGCAGGTGCGGTTATGACAGCAACAGAACTCCTTCAGCTGCCAAACTCAACTCAAAATCACCCGTTAACCACCCGAAATCACCCCGAGGCCCCCGGGACCTCAACCAAAGGCACGACCAAGTCATATATCACCTTCCAAACTTGTACCGATCCTCAAAACACCTAAAACAACATCGAAACATCGAATTAACCATGGATTCAAGCCTAAAAACTCTAAAGACTTCCGAATTCCGCTTTTGATCAAAAAGTCTATCAAACCTCGTCTGAATGACCTAAAACTTTGCACACACATCCCAAATGACACAACGGACCTACTACGACTTCCGGAACTCCATTCCGACCCCGATATCAAATCTCGCTACCGAACCGGAAACTTCAAAAATTCAACTTTCGGCATTTCAAGCCTAATTAAGCTACGGACCCCCAAAACACAATCCGAACATGCCCCTAAGCCCGAAATCACCCAACGGAGCTAACGGAACTGACGGAATTCTATTCCGAGGCCGTCTTCATACTGATCCGACTACGGTCCAAATTTTAAAGCTTAAACTCTCATTTAGGGACTAAGTGTCCCAAAACACTTCGAAACTCAAAATGAAACCTCCCGGCAACTCAGAATAGCAGAAATAAATACGGGGAAAGCAGTTAATAGGGGAACGGGGCGTTAATTCTTAAAACAATCGGCCAGGTCATTACAACTGCCTCTGGAAATTAAATACTCTTAACAAAATAAAAATTTTCTTATGGCAATGCTCCCACAACCGCCTAGCTACAAATTCCTATGTTCATCACATAGGCTTAGATATTGATACAGTTTGCTCAATTTGTAAAGGAGCCAATGAACCAATAGTCCATATACTCTTTGAATGCCCAATAGCTCAATCCTTTTGGGGAGAAATAATTCCTCAAAATCAAGCACTGTACTACAACTCTGACTACTGGCTCATTAAGCTCAAAGACTGGACCATTAATATAGACCATTTAAATCTCACTTGGAATGAATTCTTCCCGTTTGTCATTTGGCACTTATGGTTGAACAGAAATAACGATCACTTCAATAACCTCTGTAAACTGCTCGCCCTTAATTTTATGACCATACGTTGTATGCAATACAAAATATACCACTAAGTCTCCAAATAATAACATCAACACCTCCCCAATAACTGTAAAATGGAACCCCCCAACGTCAACTGAGTTAAAACTCAATATTGACTGGGTGTTCAATGGTAGTTATAAAAAGGCGGGATTTGTGGTATATTCCGAAATAACTCTAGAGACTAGGTTCTAGGCTACAAAATGCCCGCTTATGGCTACACCTTACTTACATGAAACTTCTTGCACTAAAAAATGGCCTATACATAGCTAAATCTCATAATTTTCATAGCCTAGAAATCGAAATTGATGCTACTGAAATACTCCGTGGAGGACAAGATGCGGGAGTCGAGGCTGAGATGGTTCGGACATGTTAAGAGAAGAAGCATTGATGCTCCTATCAGGAGGTGTGAGAGGTTGGCCATGGAGAGTTTGAGAAGAGGTAGAGGTAGGCCTAAGAAGTACTTGGGAGAGGTGATTAGCCATGACATGGCGCTGCTTCAGCTCACTAAGGACATGACCCTTGATAGGAGGGTGTGGAGGTCGAGGATTAAGGTAGAAGGTTAGTAGGTAGTTTATAGTTGTTCACCGATAGTCTTAGTAGCATGCATGTCCCTTCATATTCTTAGATTTCTATTACATTATGTGGTTGTGTTAGCCTCAGGTATTGTATTCCCTGCTGCTATTATTTGGTACTACTTATCCTTTATCTCACCCTTTCTCTTTT
>NW_017682434.1:9190-9883 GCF_001879085.1 Nicotiana attenuata | reverse complement strand
ATACAGCAATAGCAATGTCGACGGCTTCCTTTTGGACATCGGGTTTCATATCGGCACTTTTGATGGTGATTTTTTTTGTCCGATAGGAGACGGAACGGAACCTGAAGAGCTTCTCCGATCATCGGACGTGGTCTTTGCCACCGGCGCTCCTCCGGTCCTTTTCGCGTCTTCGCTCATGTCTTCAAAATATTTCGCCGGAACTGTAGAACAGCTCCTCTACGGCGGCCGGCGATGAAAGGAATGAATGAGTAAGAGAGAGAGGGAGAGAAAGAGAGAGAGAGAGAGAGTTGAGAGGGGGTGGGTGATGTGTGTATGTGGTGTTTCTGATTTCCAAGAGATTGTCCTTTCTCCTTTGGTGTGGTTTTGAGAGTATTAATTTTGCCAAAGCTCAACTACAACATTGCCTTTTAAACAATCCTCCGAACCAAAATTATCTAGAAAATTATCAACCAAGCTAATCAGAATAAGTCTTAGGAATCACACACGATTGAAAAATATTTAATTTAGGTCATTATTGAAAAACTCAACAAAAGTCAACTCCCGGGCCTGCTTGGTTCAAACCCGAAATTCCAAAAATGGATTAGAATCACTTACCAATGGTTTGGGGAAGAAGGGTGCTTGGGAAAATAGCCTCTAGGGTTTTTGTTTTGTAAAATTTGAAGAATGAACAAAGTCCTGTCTAACTAAGTTTTA
>NW_017682434.1:0-4950 GCF_001879085.1 Nicotiana attenuata | reverse complement strand
TCTATAAGTGGCAAGTGATCATCCCAATTACCTTTGAAATCCAAGACACAAGCCCGCAATATATCTTCAAGCGTTTGAATAGTCCGCTCGGCCTGACCGTCAGTCTGTGGATGGAAAGTTGTGCTGAGATTCACCTGTGTACCCAAACCTTGCTGAAATTTCTTCCAAAAATTAGTTGTGTACTGGGCCCCTCGATCCGAGATAATAGAAAGTGGAGTGCCATGAAACCTTACTATCTCCTTGCTATACAACTTAGCGTATTGTTTTGTAGTATCGGTGGACTTGACTGTCAAGAAGTGAGCTGATTTGGTGAGTCGATCCATTATTACCCAAATTGAGTCGAATTTGCGCTGAGTGCGAGGTAGCCCCACCACGAAATCCATGTTGATCATTTCCCATTTCCATATTGGTATTTCCATAAGCTGAGTTAACCCACCGGGCAGCTGATGCTCCGCTTTTACTTGCTGACAATTCGGACACTTAGATACAAAGTCCGCCACATCCCTCTTCATGTCGTTCCATCATTAATTTTCCTTAGGGTCATGATACATTTTCGTAGAACCTGGGTGCACGGAATACCTGGAATTATGAGCCTCCGCCATGACCCTCTCCCGAATCTTATCCACATCCGGAATACATAGCCTATCTTGACATCACAATACACCATCCTCGCCGCCGAGTGAAAATACCGAAGTCCTGCTATTTAAAACTGCTTCCTTCATCCGAGCCAATGCTGGATCGATAAACTGCTTTTCCTTGACTTACGCTACAAGTGACGATTCTGCTCCATTATGCACCATAACATCCCCCTCGTCTGATGTCGAAATGCAAACCCCTAAACTGGCCAATTGATAAACCTCCCGAGCCAAGGACCTTTGATCCACTCCCAAATGAGCCAAACTACCCATAGATTTCCGACTGAGAGCGTCGGCCACCACGTTCGCCTTCCCTGGATGGTACAAAAATGTTCATGTCATAATCCTTGAGCAATTCAAACCACCGCCGCTGCCTTAAATTCAATTCTTTCTGCTTGAACAAATACTGGAGGCTCTTGTTGTCTGAAAACACATCCATATGGACCCCATAACGATAATGCCGCCATATTTTGAAAGCAAACACAACTGCCGCAAGCTCCAAATCATGCGTCGGATAATTCTTCTCGTGATTCTTGAGCTTCCTTGAAGCATACGCTATAACCTTCCCATGTTTCATCAACACACACCCCAAACCAGTCCTGGAGGCATCGCAATAAACCACAAATCCTTCCGTGCCTTCTGGCAAGGCCAATATTGGTGCCGAGGTCAACCTTGACTTCAATTCCTGAAAACTTTTCTCACAAACGTCGGACCATTGGAACTTAACTGATTTCTGCATCAACTTAGTCAATGGGGAGGCGAGGGTAGAGAATCCCTCCACAAACCTCCGATAATACCCTGCTAAACCCAAGAAGCTACGAATCTCCGTCGGGGTCGTGGTTCTGGGCCAATCTTTCATTGTTGCAATCTTCTGGGGGTCTACCTGAATCCCTTCACTTGAGACAACATGACCCAAAAAGGTAACGGACTCCAACCAAAACTCATATTTCGAAAATTTAGCATACAACTGGTGCTGATGAAGAGTCTGCAAAACTGCCCTGAGGTGACCGGCATGATCCTCCAGGCTCCGCGAATAAACAAGGATGTCGTCAATGAAAACAATCACGAAGGAGTCTAGAAATGGCTTGAAGACCCGATTCATAAGATCCATAAAAGCTGTCGGGGCGTTGGTTAGCCCAAAAGACATGAACAAGAATTCAAAGTGACCATAGCGAGTTCTGAAAGCGGTCTTGGGAGTATCCTGCTCCCTAATCTTCAATTGGTGATACCCGGAACGTAGATCAATTTTGGAGAAGAACCTTGCACCTTGCAATTGGTCGAAAAAATCATCTATCCGAGGCAAAGGATATTTATTCTTGATGGTGACTTTGTTGAGTTGCCGATAATCAATACACATCTGGAGCGACCCATCCTTCTTTCTGACAAAGAGAACTGGAGCACCCCACGGCGACACACTCGGCCGTATAAACCCCTTTTCTAATAAATCCTTTAGCCACTCCTTTAACTCCCTTCACTCTGCTAGAGCCATTCTATACAGTGGAATAGATATCGGCTGTGTATCTGGCAATACATCAATCCCGAAATCAATCTCCCTATCTGGCGGAATCCCTGGAAGCTCGTCAGGAAACACTTCTACAAACTCATTCACGACTGGCACGGACTCGGGGGTAGACACTTCTGAAGTGGTGTCCGCCACTCAGACCAAATAATAGATACATCCCTTCTTAATCATCTTCGAAGCCTTAAGGCAGGAAATAAACCTACCCTTCGGCACCACACCATTCCCCTTCCACTCAATAACCGGCTCATTAGGGAACTCGAGTCTCATGACTGTTGTTCGGCAGTCAAGTTTAGCAAAGCACGAATAAAGCCAGTCCATACCCATAATCAAATCAAAATCCACCATTCCAAGCTCGATAAGATCGGCCGTGGTAACACGACCGCATACCGTGACAACACAATTCCTATAAACTTGCGAGGCTGTGATAGAATCACCAATGGGAGTCGATATGGAGAACGACTCATGAAGTTGTTCGGGTTCTATCCCAAAACTTGAAGCAATGAATGGGGTGACATAAGACAAAGAGGACCCCAGATCAATAAGAGCATAACAATCAATGGCCTGAAGAGACAAGATACCTGTAAATACATCTGGAGAAGCCTCTGCACGCTAGCGACCGCTCAAAGCATAAAACCGGCTAGGTCCACCTCTACCACGAGCTCCACCCCTAACTGCACCACGCCCTGCTAGGGCTGGAAGGTGCACAGAAGATGTGGCGACTGAAGAACCGGATGACTGAGCAAATCCCCTACCCATGCCCTGACTGGGCGCACGACAGTCCCGCTGGATATGACCTCTCACCCCGCATCTAAAACACACCGGAATATCCAGATAACAAGTCTCTGTATGGAATCTCCCACACTTGGGGCATGGAGCCCTCCCCTGCTGCTGTGATCTCCATCCCGAACGGTCGGACTGATGGGACCTCCTACTGTCTGAACCTGGTCTCAAGCGACTGCTCTGCTGATAACTGTGTACAGATGGCGGTGCGCTCGCTGAGGACTGAGCAAATGACTGGGATGGCCTTGATGGCCCTCTCCCCTAAGCTAATCTCCCTGAGTGACCCACTGATCGGGCCCTGCTGTTACTCTCCCTTTCTGCCCGTATCTTCAATTTTCTTGCCTCTGTGGCCTGGGCGGATCCCACGATCTTCCCATAATTCATATCCGAGTGTAAGGCTGCTGTAGAAGCCTCATTCACCACCAAGGGACTAAGACCTTGAACGAATCGTCGAACTCGAGCATCCGTGGTCGACACTAACTGAGGAGCATACTTGGACAGTCTCACAAACTCCATGTGGTACTCCCAAACACTCATACTGGCCTGCTTGAGGACCTCAAACTCAGTGGCAGGGGCTGCCACCGTCTCGACAGGCAAAAAATGGTCCATAAATGCATCTACAAACTCATCCCATCTAGCCGGAGGTCTTCCCTCCCTACGGGAATCCTCCCACATCTCGAACAGCGAATACACTGCTCCCCTCAACCTATATGAAGCCAACTCAACTCCATCCGTCTCTAAAGCCTTCATCACTCGAAGGGTCTTATACATCTCATCAAGGAAATCCTGCGGATCGGCCTCTAGGTCTGTGCCTGAGATTTCTGGAGGGGTTAACCGCAGAAACTGGTTGACTCTGGAACTGGCGGAATCTCCCTGTCCGCTGGAGGATGTAGGGGCATCATGCAATCTCTAGGCCTGAGCGGCCACTAACTAGGTCAACATACGGATGGCTCCTCCAAGGTCCTCATCAGGAACCCCGGGACCGAAAGCTAGAACTGTATTAGAATAAGGAATACCGGTGGGAGGGATGGTAGCACCCTCTGCCGCAGCTGGAACGGGAATACTCTGATCTGGAATAGATGGGTCGGGTAGATTCAAGGCCGGGGAGTCACTCTCACCCACGACATCAGGTTCATGATTCATAGCCTCACTCGGGGTGGCATTGGCCCCAAGGCCAAGTCTAGCTCTCTTCTTAGGTGCCATTACTGAAAATTCGGAACAGAGCACGAGTTAGACATAGATACTTCCACTTTTCACTTCACCGCACGATATAGAATAACAAGGAAGAGGGTAATTTCCTAAATGTACATGCAGCCCCCTACTTATAGATGTGGTCGACAACACACCGATAAGAAGGGCTCTACTAGACACGGCTCCGAGAAATCCTAGGACTCTTATAAAACCTTTGGCTCCGATACCAAGTTTGTAACCCACATTTTTACTGTCTACGGAGCCTCTAAAGATACACAGGATAATACAGTACTTGCCGGGAACAAGGCTCTTTCTATACCTTACACAAAAACCAAAATAAGATTCCAGGATAAAAGCGGCATGAGCCACGCAAGGCCCCGAGAGGAAAGGGGCTCACCAATACAGCTGACGGAAGATGAAGGGGAACTACGGTCGGTGGACTGGAGTACCTGCTACGGATCCACCTACAATCATAACACGAATGTAGCGCCCCCGGCAAAAGGGACGTCAGTACATTTGAATTGTACTGGTATGTATGAACAAACTTTGCCCTAAGCAAACTCAAACGATACTCAAGTAATAAGTAATAATGGAATTAACAATCAAATACACATGAAAGGAAACAATCAAGCCAAACAAATTTACAATCTCTCCATTTCCCCTTCAACATTTTTCACATCATTGATTTCACAACTTTCTCATATTTTCATTTCAATAGTGATTTCGATCACTTTCCATCCTTATTACCTCGGCCACCCTTAGTACCTCGGCCACCCTTATCACCACAACCCACACCTTATTACTTCGTGTTGCGGCGCGCAA
>NW_017682433.1:0-9885 GCF_001879085.1 Nicotiana attenuata | reverse complement strand
AGCATGCAATAGGGGTCGAGACCAACCCTCACTTTAATTACCTTCATGGGGCGGGAAAGGGTAGATATGGATATGATGACCGGTGCGTTAATACCACGTGTAGCCCCTCTTTGAGGAGTATCATACCGGGTATTGCATTGATGTGATCCATATTATAAACAAACCTAGGATACCCCTTTACATTCATAAATATGCTTATATTGTAATTCTTTTCAAAATCTAGCTTTTCATTAACTGTTTTTCAAATATCCGTGTACTTAAATTTAAATCCCCTATTATTTGAGCCATACTTGTTTATTTGCTAAATTGTACAAATCCACAAAAGCTGTTTGGCCGGGAACCACACTGGTGGATCCTGAAGGGTGCCTAACACCTTCCCCTTAGGATAATTTCAAGCCCTTACCCTGTCTCTGGTTACCAAACGTAGTTATAAATGAACCCTATAGGTGCCCTAACGCACCTTAAATCGTTAGGTGGCGACTCTTCAAAATGCAAACCCCTTTCCCAACAGGAACGAGTTGTCTCAACCAAAATGTCATAAACCCGATTTCGCGAGAAAAAGGGGGCGCGACAGCATGGCGACTCTGCTGGGGATTTTTAGGCTTTTACCATTTCAGACCGTTTTTGTAAATTTGTACCCCCCTCTGTGTAATTATTTGTGTAATTCCTTTAAGCATTTAATTTCTTCTTCAAAAGCAAACTGACGTATCTTTCTTGTTTCCTTCCTTTATAACCGTTTTAAATTATAAAACTGCTGTATTTATCGCTTTCTTAACGTGCAAATACATGACAACATGCTTTTAATTATTGCATAATCATGCTCAATATCATACTTCACTCGTGCCAAACAAAATACTATAGCAACGTTTGATGAGTGGTTGCGCCCTTCCTATATCATTACCCCCTAAATTCAGAAAGGCTTATTTGTGGTAAAACTAGTCGATCAGCGGTGCAGTCGACGGTTCCGTGCCTTCCCCTTTGAGTTGTCCGCTCAAGGGTACCAGTCTAAAACCCCATAGAAACCTTACTCTGTTATTGTTGCATGCATCATGGTCAAACCTAGCCAGGCTAAAAGTGTTGTCCGCACAATAGCTTTTAAGATAGCCTTGTCCAAAAGTCCACTGGGTTTCCCTAAATCCAAATGGACATCATCACGTTCTGTTCATTTATTTGGAGAACTAAATGCTTCATGCTAATTGTTGATGTTAAATAGTCGAGTCTGGCGGGGGTAAGGGCCTAACCTTGTTTGCCTTGCAGAAACATGAGGCACGAAGTCCCAGATTCGGCATGGTCACCAATATCCACCCAAGATTGCTGAGTTGGTGGGAAGATTTGCATTCTAGTGATAAAACCCCGTCAGAAAATATCTGGGTAATCTACCATCCCTCCTGTAGATCCAGCCTAGCAACATGATAATAGAGGCCGCTACCTTATTTTGGGATTGTGAAAGGGCCGTGTTCCGCTTTGGGGACATCGAAATGACACCTTTGCTAGAGGAGATAGGAGGACTGGCCGGTCTAATGTGGGAAACCCCGGGTTTGCTAATGCCTGAGAATCACACAGGCAAGGGTTTCCTAAAAATGATGGTTTTGAAGAACGCAAAATTGGTATGCCTAAAGGAATCATACATCCCTTTTGACTACCTGTATGAAAGGTACGGCCACACCAAATCATACCGTACCTACCATGACGAGTTTGCCATCACATCCTTGGGACATATCCATCGTAGGGTATTCGTCTTCATGTTTTGCTTCCTGGGTCTGATCGTGTTTCCAATGAAGAAAGAAAGAATCCATACTAGGCTGGCTATGGTAACCAAGACGCTAATGGAGGGGATTGGTGGGCAGACATTCAGCATTGTACCCATGATCATTGCAGACATATACCGAGCCTTAGAGAAGTGTCAACAAGGAGCGAGACACTTCGAAGGCTGCAATCTACTACTTCAGCTTTGGCTCATGGAACATCTCCAAAAGGGCGAATACCATAAGAAATTCAGTGAAGGGCCTGGGATGACCACATCGCTTTCCACCATCCAAAGCGAATGAATTACATCGCCGACATGTTCGCTCAGCCTGAGAATGCCGAAGAATGGGTTGAGCTCTTTGATAAGACTGAGGAACAGGTTCAATGGATGTTCCAGTGGTTTCTGGCGGTGAAGTTCATCGCCCGATCCAGAGATGCACCTTTCCTGATACTGATTGGTCTAAGAGGAACATACCCTTACTTACCTCATCGAGTTATGAGGCAAGCAGGTAGGAAGCAAGTCATACCCAGGGTCGACAAGATGAGCCATGTTTGAGCTGACTTCCAAAATGATGATAGTCCCCATAAGTGCCAAGCCCAGCACATGTGGCACTGCAAGATCGTACTGGAGAAAGACACTATTGAGCCAGACAGATATCATACCGGTTGTACCCCTTTCTATTCTGGTTGGTCGGAAGACAATTGGGCTGGTCTGGGCAAGCCAGGGTTCGTTCAAGGCCACAGAATTATAGATGAAAAGGCCGAGGCACAAGTCAAATACAACCAGCTGCGCAAAAGGATCTGTGAATGCGAGAGCGAACACTTCGAGATACAAGAGTCCAACTAGAAGTTGATTGAGGAATGGAAAGACATGGCTATCAGTGCCAACAAAAGGCTAGGATACTTAGAGCGAGGCATAGTAGAACTAGAGGGAAAATTTCTCAAAAGGGTTGAAGACTGTCAAAAGGCTGAAGGGACCGAAGGTGGACATCTAGCTAGAGCATACCTGTTGCCGAGACTTCGCGAATTGGGGAAGCTGTTCGAAGGAACCAAACAGATAGGAATTTACTTTTTCTCTTTATGAATGTAATAAGGCCAATGGCCATTAGTGACCTTTATTTCTTGATTATTTAGTGTCGTTTTGGGATTCACCTATTTTTTATCAATAAAATGAGGCATTTAGCATTCTAAGTTCTCCAAATTAATTTGTCACTAGGCCTACCTCGGGCACAAAGAGGTTCCCAATTAGGACACGCTTTACATTCCCGCACTATGTGTTTAAATATTGCAATACTTTTTATAATCCTCACTGACTTGATTACCTTTTGTTTTTATTTTGTTTTCTTTATTTTTTCTATTCCTCTCCCCAAAGGTTAGTTCGTACACTCTGGCATCATCATCTTATTTCACAAGATCCAGGGGCCCTCCACCCACTCCTCCTCCTAGTCCCTCTAAAGGCAAGAACAAAGGCAAGAATAAAATGAAAGATTTAAACAACATCAGGAAGGAGAACACAGCTGAACGGGTAGAGGCCACTGATGGCCAGGGTATTCGGGTTCCTAATGAGAATGTGTCACAACTTCAATAGAAATTGTTAAAATTCCAGGAAGAGCTCGACCAGATTCGAAATCTGGCAAACCTGTCATTTTCCCTCAACACCCCAGACATCAACTTCCCCAACGCTCAAAACCCCACACCTCCTCAAAATATCCCAAAACAGCAGAATTATTCCGCACCTCACCATCACGCTACTCCACCAAAGAACCAATGTAACACTCGCCATACCCTAAACAACACTCCACTACTCATCCTAGAGCCTCAGAACTCCACAAACGACCATTTCCATACCCATACACCAGGCCACCATAACAATCCTATCTACGTGGAGACCATGCCACACTCCACCCAACCTATCTCATACACACCTGAGTCTGATGAAAAGGATCTGCTTATTAGGAATTTAAGGGTCAATCTAAGGACCTATTGCGACAAGCTGGTTGGAGTAGGGAAGGATAAAAGGATCCGCATGAAGCTGTTCATGAGGTGTTTGAAAGGAGATGCATTGTCTTGGTACATCAGCCAAGATCCCAAGAAGTATTCAAGCTGGGTGAGCATGGCATCTGACTTTATGGACAGATTCAGATTTAATACAGAGAACGCATCAGACGTGTTCTATATCCAGAATTTGAAGAAGAAGCCCACAGAGACATTTAGCGAGTATGCCACTCGCTGGAGGTCTGAAGCTGCTAAGGTCAGACCCGCCTTAGAAGAGGAACAAATGAATAAGTTCTTTGTCCGGTCTTAGGACCCGCAGTACTATGAACGATTGATGATGATTGAGAACCACAAGTTCGCCGACATTATCAAATAAGGTGAAATAATTGAAGAGGGTATCAAAAGTGGTATGGTCATAAATTTCGAAGCCTTGCAAGCTACGAATACGGCTTTACAATTCGGTGTTGTGTCCAAGAAAAGGGACGTGGGGGCCGTGATGGTTGCAAAAAGGACCAAGTCTCCTCTAAAAATACCAAATTTACCCAACAGCTCCACTCACATACCAGCCAATCCCAAATTACCAAGCACCCTCACCCTCGTACCAAGCCCCGCCACCAACTTATCAATCATCTCCACCCCTACATATCAACCTACTTCACCCAGATACTCCCAACCTGCTCATGTCTACCATACTTATAATTCTCAACCATCCCATTATCAATCACCCCCTGCACGCCAAAACTTCCCTAGACCTCGACCTAATTTTGATTGCAGACCTTCAAAACAATATACCGCCATCGCTGAACCCATCGACCAGCTGTATGAGAAGCTCAAAGCTGCTGGTTATGTCACCCCCATCCCTGCTGCAACCCTTGAGAATCCTTCTCAATAGGTTAACCCAAACAAGTCCTGTGCATACCACTCCGGCATGAAAGGGCACACCATCGATGAATGCCGCTCTTTGAAAGACAAGATACAATCTCTGATTGATAACAAGATCATTGTGACAAAGGAACCAACTCCAAACATCCACAACAATCCTCTACCAGACCATAAGGGTGGAGGTATCCACATGATTGAAATAGAAGATAACTGGGATCCCGAGGGATCAATCGGGTTGATCGCAGAAGGTGATGACCCAAAGAAACCGGCAATTACTCCCAATCCAATCATAGTCCAGATCCAACCGTCTGAGGACGCTGAGGTGAATATGTCTATGCCTCTTCAGTTTAAAGCAGCGCCACCCGCAAAGACACAGGTACCAATTGAGGTTGAATTCGTGTCTCCGGCAAATGCTCCCGCACCACTTGAGGTTGTAGTCTTGCCACCCAAGGCACATGTTCCATTCGAAGTGAGGATAGTCGCGCCGATCCTAGTGGCGTTATCAACCATGCCACCCTTCTATATAAATGCTTTACCCTGGGATTATACAGCCGCGGCGAGAAGGAAGGGCAAGGTCAGGACTGAAGAAACTATCGCAACACAGGGTATGATAAGAACTGGTAGAGTCTACACCCCTGAACATCTAGCTGAATCAAGCATGCAGGCCTCCAATCGGCCACCCCTCATTGAGACGGGTCCAGAAGACCTTTGGAGGAAAGTACATGCTGAGGAGTATTCGGTCATCGACCAGTTGAACAAGACGCCAGCACAAATATCCATTCTCTCTTTGCTACAAAATTCTGAGACGCACAGGAATGCTTTGTTGAAGGTGCTGAATGAAGCGTACGTACCAAATAACATCACTAGCGGGGAAATGGCTGATATGGTAGGACAAGTGCTGGAAAGCCATAAGATCACCTTTCATGAGGACGAGCTGCCACCTGAAGGGCTGGGGCACAACAAAGCACTGCACATCACCGTGCAATGCGAAGATTACTTCATCACCAGAATCCTGATCGATGGAGGATCCAGTCTTAACATTTGTCCGCTGATAATGCTCAAGAAGTTGGGTAAAGGGCTGCATGAGATAAAGGATAGAGCAATCAATGTGAAAGCTTTCGATGGTTCACAGAGGTCCACCATTGGTGAGATTAGTCTATGCCTGCAGATGGGACCAACCTGGTTCGAGGTCGATTTTCAGGTAATAGATGTACCAGCGTCTTACAACTTACTGCTGGGATGGCCATGGATCCATGTTGGTGGGGCCGTAGCGTCAATGCTGCATCAGGCAGTAAAGTTCGAATGGAATCACCAGGAAGTGATCATTCACGGCGACGGTAGCAACCCTATATACAGTCGCTAGATTATTCCGGCGATCGAGGGAAGAAGGAAACTGGGTGGAGAAACTTACCACCACATTGAACAAGTCAATGCTATCGACAAAGACAAATGGTGGGATAGCAAAATCGAGAGTATACTGAGTTGGAGTGGGTACGAGCCTGGAAAAGGGCTCGGCAAGAACCTCCAAGGAATCTCTAAACCCATAAAACTCAAGAAACATGGCACTACCTTCGGTTTGGGATATGAATACACCTAGGAAGAATTCAATAGCTGGTCACCACCATGGCGCGGTCCTTACTACCCATTAGACTAGCCAATACCGCATCTGGAGCAGACCTTCCAACAGGCCGACATTATTTATGGGTCAGATGAAGAAGAAGCACTTGCAGCAGTGAAGAACTTGTTTCTAGAGGATGGTGATATGGACTGTTGCGTTATTCTCGAGGAGGAGGGGGAGGAAGGCCCTTCCATACAAGCTGTGAGCAGAGGGGCACATCTCAAGAATTGGACCATCAGGACAACCAAAGCCCGACGAGCCTCGGGGTAGCAAGGCTAAAACAAGCATTATTCACTGTTTTATTTACTAAATGATTTTTCTTTCGCATTTTTCAATTCCCGCAATAAGATATTCGATGTTCAAAACAATTATTCACTTTATCAAAAGCATTCTTGATTTTTCTTATAAATTAATATTTATCGTTATCATTTTCTCTTATTACTTTACCTATACAGCATTACTATTACCTGTCTTGATGAACCAATGACTGTGACATACAATGAGACAACGCAACAAACAGACATGGATTCAGAGGAAGATGACATACCTGACGAGATTGTCAAAGAAGTTGAGAATTTTGAGAACAAACCTAAGTCCAACCTGGACGAGACCGAAATTGTGAACCTGGGAGATTCAGAAAACGTCAAGGAAACACGAATTAGCATTCACCTGTCGTCGTCAGAGAAGAAAGAATACACAGAATTTCTAAAGGAGTATGAGGACATATTCGCATGGTCGTATGATGACATGACTGGTCTGAGTACGTCTATTGTGGCTCACAAACTGCCAACCAATCCAATGTGTCTGCCGATAAAGCAAAAGCTCAGGAAGTACAAGCCCCATATGAGCTTGAAAATCAAGGAAGAAGTCACCAAGCAGATCAACGCTAAGGTTCTCAGGGTAGTAGAATACCCGACGTGGTTAGCCAACATTGTGCCAGTGCCAAAAAAGGATGCGGAAGTCAAAGTGTGTGTCGACTTCCGGGATCTCAACCGGGCCAGTCTGAAAGACGACTTCCCTTTGCCAAATATACACATCCTAATTGACAATTGCACCAAGCATGAGCTACAGTCATTCGTTGATTGCTTCGCTGGTTATCATCAAATCTGGATGGATGAGGAAGATGCTGAGAAAACAGCTTTCATTACGCCGTGGGGAGTGTACTGTTACAAGATGATGTCATTCGACCTGAAGAATGCAGGGGCCACCTACATGAGGGCCATGACTACTATCTTCCATGATATGATACACAAGTAGATCGAGGTATATGTGGATGATGTTATTATCAAGTCCAAAAAGGCATTAAACCCCGCGAAGTTTGCATTTGGGGTTCCTGCTGGGAAATTGCTTGGGTTTATTGTGAGCCGCCGAGGAATAGAATAGGATCCATCGAAGGTCAAAGACATTCAAGAACTACCACCGCCGAGGAACAAGAAAGATGTGATGAGTTTCTTGGGAAGGCTTAACTACATCAGCCGATTCATAGCACAGTCTACAATTATCTGTGAGCCGATCTTCAAGATGTTAAAAAAGGACGCCGCCACCGAATGGACCAATGACTGCCAAAAGGCCTTCGACAAAATCAAGGAGTTCCTATCAACACCACCAGTCTTAGTCCCGCCTGAGCCAGGTAGACCCTTATTACTCTACCTTGTAGTGTTAGATGGAGCTTTCGGCTGCGTTCTGGGGCAGCACGATGAAACACGAAGGAAATAGCAAGCCATTTATTATCTCAGCAAGAAGTTCACCCCGTACGAGGCCCGGTATTCTCTATTGGAACGCACCTGTTGTGCTTTGACTTGGGTAGCTCAGAAGCTGAGACATTACTTCTGTTCCTATACTACATGTATCATATCGAGAATGGATCCCTTGAAGTATATCTTTCAGAAGCCCATGCCCACTGGAAAGCTAACCAAGTGGCAAATCCTGTTGAGTGAGTTCGACATTGTTTACGTAACTCAGAAACCGGTCAAGGGACTGGCACTGGCAGACCACCTTGCTGAAAACCCCGTGGATGGAGAATACGAACCCCTGAAAATGTATTTTCCTGATGAAGAGGTATCATTCATAGGAGAAGACATTGCGGAATCCTATGACGGTTGGAGAATGTTCTTCGATGGAGCAGTGAACTTCAAAGGAGTTGGCATTGGAGCAGTCCTAATATCAGAAACCGGTCAGCATTATCCGGTGTCTGCCAAACTCAGGTTCCCCTGCACCAACAATATGGCCGAGTATGAAGCCTGCATCTTAGGACTCAAAATGGCCATTGACATGAACGTTCAAGAGCTGCTAGTGATTGGAGATTCGAACTTACTTATACATCAGGTACGAGGAGAATGGGCAAACAATAACTCCAAGATACTCCCGTATCTGCACCACGTATAGGAATTGAGAATGAGGTTCACGAAGACGGTATTCCAACACGTTCCCAGAATCTAGATGAGTTCGTCGATGCATTGGCTACCCTATCATCTATGATACAACATCCAAACAAGAATTTCATTGATCCCATTCCAGTGAAAATCCATAATCAGCCAGCTTACTATGCCCATGTTGAAGAAGAAGCAGACGGAAAGCCTTGGTTTCATGATATCAAGGAATATTTGGCAAAAGGAGAGTACCCAGAGCTTGCAAATCCTACTCAGAAATGCACACTTCGGAGATTTTCCAACAACTTCTTTCACAGCGGAGGAATCCTGTATAGGAGGACTACCGATTTAGGACTATTGAGATGTGTCGACGCAAAAGAAGCATCCAAGCTACTAGAGGAAATTCATGTTGGGACCTGCGGTCCACATATGAAAGGTTTTGTCTTAGCAAAGAAGATACTCTGGGCTGGTTACTTTTGGATAACTATGGAAACGGACTGCATCCTGTATGTCTGGAAATGCCACCGCTGTCAGATACATGCAGACATGATAAAGGTACCTCCAAACGAGCTTAACGCAACAAGCTCACCGTGGCCGTTCGCCGCTTGGGGAATGGACGTTATTGGACCAATCGAGGCTGCCGGTTCCAACGGACACAGGTTCATCCTAGTAGCCATCGACTATTTCACCAAATGGGTCGAAGCAGCATCTTACAAAGCCGTGACTAAGAAAGTCGTGGCAGACTTTGTCCGCGACCGCATTGTTTGTCGATTCGGAATTCCAGAGTCAATCATTACTGATAATGGCTCCAACCTCAACAACAACTTGATGAAAGCTATGTGCGAAACTTTCAAGATCAAACACAAGAATTCCACAGCCTACAGACCTTAGATGAATGGAGCTGTAGAAGCCGCCAACAAGAATATCAAGAAGATATTGAGGAAAATGATAGAGAAGCATAGACAGTGGCACGAGAAATTATCATTTTCTCTACTGGGGTATCGCACCACAGTCCGCACATCAACTGGGGCAACCCCCCATATGCTGGTTTACGGTACATAAGCTGTCATTCCCGCTGAGGTAGAAATTCCTTCCCTAACGATCATAAAAGTGTTGATACCCAATTTTTCCCTAGATATTTTTATACTCAAAATACTTTCAAAATAACATATATATATATATATATATATATATATATATATATATATATATATATATATATATATATGAGCATACCCAAGTGTTTTGGTATTTTTCCAAATTTTTAAAGATTTT
>NW_017682432.1:0-9886 GCF_001879085.1 Nicotiana attenuata | reverse complement strand
TATCTTTCCGCCACTTATCCTTAATTGAATTGTTGGATAACCTTCGTAATTGCTCAACCTTAAAAGAAGTTAGATATCCTATATTACAGCTGACATAGCATTATTTGGAATTATTTGACTCGTGTTAGCTTCCTTGTTGTTGAATCGTATATTGTGGAGTTGTTGCTACATTTTAGTTTTCCCTTGTTAAGATGTTCTCTTTACGCCTAGCATTCCTTACTGTGGTTATTCCTTGTGAATGAGTTCTATCGTTTCTTTGTGATTTAAAGTTCTTGAGTTGATTTACTTTCGTACTTTGTATAATTGTCATTGTTGTTGTTGTACTTTTAGTGGTGATGCACGAGGTTTCTGCCGTGCTGTAACTATTATCTCTGTTGATTGCGCTGTATATTTACTTTGGGACTACAAAACGGTATTTTGGGAGATCCCCATGTTCTGCATATTTACTTTGGGACTACAGAACGGTATTTCGGGAGATCCCCCTGCATATTTACTTTGGGACTACGGAACGGTATTCCGGGAGATCCCCCTGTTCCGCATATTTACTTTGGGACTACGGAATGGTATTCCGGGAGATCCCCCTGTTCTGCATATTAACTTTGGGACTAGGGAACGGTATTCCGGGAGATCCCCCTGCACATTTACGTTTGGGACTACGGGACGGTATCCTGGGAGGTCCCTTGTTGTTATCTCTGTGTACTGAGCTGTTGACTTTCTATGATTCCGTTCTTGTTAAATTTCAGTACTTAGTTTTACTGCAATACTTTGTTCTTATATATATATATATATATATATATATATATACACGTGTTGTCCGTTCTTTTTCTTATGCTTACTAGCTAGTATGAATTATGTTAGGCACTTGCACAAGCAGACATGTAGCTAAGCACCCTTATTGGACAAGAGGTTTCCTTGATATTGTTGAGTATAGATGCATTCCCTTGTTTACTTACCTTTTATGTGAGAGTGATTCTATTTGGCATGTGAGCTGTCAGTATGATTATGAGGTGTAATGAGGGCATAGGATGCCAAGTGATAGGGATCAGGTTTGAGAGCCGTGAGTTGTGTATTTCCCCAGGTTCGGTACCTTCGTGGAGTTTGTTGACTAAAACCTGATGTGAAAACTGTCGTAGTTGCTGAGTTATTACTTTCCTTGTTGTATCTGTGATTTCAGATTTAGGTTGTGTTCTGTTTACTCTTCTGTGTCATTATTATGGTATTCCGCTGATACTGGTTTTCCTTTCTTATTGCATTTACTATATTGTTAGCCATATCGAGTAGTCTTTATATAGATATCATGTTCTGTTATTCCTATACTTATACTTGTTCAGTTTATTAGACCAGTAGGTGTCTTGACTGTTCCTCGTCACTACTCCACTGAGGTTAGTCTTGATAATTTCTGGGCACCGATGTGGTGTGCTCATACTACACTTCTGTACATTTCTTTTGTACAGATCCAGGTATTGAACGTTAGTAGCTGTGCGGATGTCAAGACCCGGAATTCCCACCGTCGGGACCGTGATGGCTCCTAACGTTAGAGTTTTATTCACCTTTTTCCTTTACCTTTCATAGATTAAAAATTAACAAAGCTAAATCAAGCTGAAATAAATGCGGAAGTATATAATTAATCGGTTATCTATATACTATTAACAATACCGAAACTGTTACCACCCAGAAACTGGTGTCACAATCCACGAACATACTATAGATATCTACAAGCATTAGTCTGAAAGAAATTACATATGTTTCGAAAGAAAAGAAAACAGGAATGTAGAACATAGGAGGGGACGCTAGGGCCTGCGGACGCCAGCAGGACTACCTTGGGTCTCCTAGATGAAATGCCTGCAACCGACCTCTCGATCAGCCACAACCAGCTCCAAAATCTACACAGAAAGTGCAGAGTGCAGTATCAGTACAACCGACCCCATGTACTGGTAAGTGCCGAGCCTAATCTCGATGAGGTAGTGACGAGGCTACGACGGGGCATTTACAATATAACCTGCATAAAGTATATAATAAAGAAAAAAGGAAGTACGGGACAAAATGAAACTATAACTTGCAGCAAAATGAATACCGAACTTAAATATCTTATCAGTACCCAGCTATAACCAATCCTTAAGTGAGTTACAAAACTACAAAATAAATTCACAACAGAAGAAGAATACATAAACAACAAATGATGCGGTGCGTATCCCGATCCCACCATATAATCAGTAACAATATAAACACTCACCCTTATTACTCCGTATCAATCCACCCTTATTACTACTGTTGCGGCGCGCAAACCGATCCCACCGCACAATAACAATCCATCCTTATTACTCCTCAATATATCACCCTTATTCCTCATGTTGCGGCGCGCAACCTGATCCCACCAGACAATCACATTTCACTCTTATTTCTCCTCAATATATCACCCTTATTCCTCCTGTTGCGGCCCATTTTCTTTGATTTTAACGCTAAGTCTTAATTTTTATTTAATTTATTTATCATTTTGGATCGAATCAGTTCGTTTGTCAATAAATTACATAACAAATTCAACTGTACTGTTTTACGGGTAAACAAAAACTATGGTGCAATTGTGATGGGTTTTCAATGTCTTTGCCTTATGCTTCTTATGTTTTGATGATCTAACAAACTTATTGTCAAGAACCAGATAGAGAACCTGCCCCACCTGGTATACAAACAAATTCAAGTCTGATCTCCAGCAAATGAGTGAACAACCACAAGGAAGAACACAACAGGGACTTGGTCCCTTAGGGTTCTGTCAACTGTACAGCTAGAACATAATAGCAGAAAGTGACTGTCCGCAACTGTTACAAAGAGGAACACAACAGGGACCTGGTCCCTTAGGGTTCTTTGACAGAAGTACAAGTCAACTATACAGCTGGAACACTACTGCAAAAAGTGACTGTCCGCGACTGTACACGCGACAGTGCAGTAGACAGTGCAGCAGTCACTTCTCATTGGGAAGAAGCGTGTATCAAGAATTGACATCACCATTGTGATGTCTTTTGTAGTATAACAACCTGGTGCAAGGCACAACAGATTCACTTGTGCATTCAGTGATATTCTCTCAAGCATTAAAGTGTTCATCCGGCATTGAAGTCACTGGTGTGTCAAGAACAAGAAGACAACTCCACTAAAGGATCAGTTTCACAATGAGTCTATGTGTATCCTTAGTTGAGTTGTAATCTTGTTATTTGTTCTTCATTGTAACTCCTATCTTGCTTTCTTAGAAGCTATGTTTTAGGAAACCCAAAATCCGTAAACTTTCTGAGTTTATGTTGTGACTAGGTTTAGTCATAAGTTTAAAGTCTTTGTAACTAGAGAGTCACAAAGTGGCTTGTGGTAAGAGTATCACAAGTTAGTTAAATTGAAGTCTTTGTAATAGAGTTATTACAAAGTGGCTTGTAATAGTGAGATTACAAGTTAGTGAAGTTGAAAGCCTACAAGTGTAGGTTGTGGTTTTTGTCCCCTTGTGTGGGATTTTTCCACATAAAAATCTGTTGTCTCTTTTACTTACTGTTTCATAAAGTACTCTCAGTAGAAACTCATAAAGGATCAGGTGCTCTATAGTTTGGTGGACTCATATAAGTTATCAATTGGTATCAGAGCAGGTTCTTTCTAAAAGGTTAATACCTAGAAAGGATCTCAATGACTGCTCCACCCAACTTTGAGGAAGGACAATCAACGTACAGACCTCCTAGATTCAATGGTCAGTACTACGTCTGGTGGAAGACTCGCATGCATGATTTCATAATGGCCGAAGATTCAGAACTATGGGACATCATCTGTGATGGTCCACATGTTCCTATGAAGAAGCTTGAAGAAACTGGACCAATGGTGCCGAAAGACAGAAAGGAGTACAATGATATTGACAGAAAAGCCGTAGAAAAGAACTATCGCGCTAAGAAAATCTTGGTATGCAATATAGGACCCGATGAGTACAACAGAGTCTCAGCTTGTGATACTACTATGGGACGCGTTGCAAACCGCACACGAAGGAACTACTCAAGTTAAATAGTCCAAGATTGACATGCTCACCACAGAGTATGAGCTCTTCAGGATGAAGGATGATGAGTCTATACAGGATATGCACACCAGATTCACATCCATCATAAATGAGCTTCATTCACTTGGAGATGTTATTCCCAGAAACAAGCTTGTAAGGAAAATCCTCAGTGTTCTACCTGGTTCTTGGGAAAGTAAGGTAAATGCCATCACTGAAGCTAAAGATCTACAAACTCTAACCATGGATGAGTTGATTGGTAATTTGAAGACTTACGAGATGAAAAAAAAGAAAGATAGTGAAAGGAGAGAGCCAAAGAAGGAAAAGAACCTGGTACTCAAGGCTGAAAGCAGTGACTCAAGTGAAGAAGATAGTGATATGGCCTATCTTACTAAAAGATTTCAAAAGATGGTTCGAAGGAATGGTGGTATACCAAAGAGGGGCAGTTCAAGTAAGACAAGGAACAATGATCTATGTCAAAGGTGCGGAAATCCAGGGCATTTTATCAAAGACTGTCCACTTGTGAAACAGGAGCAATACAAACAAAACCCTGACAAAGCAGCAAAAAGGAACCTGGTTCCAGACAAACAATTCAGTCGAAAAAGTGCAGCTGATAATATTGTGAAGCAGGCTCTTGCCGCTTGGGGAGACTCCTCCAGTGAATCAGAAAGGGAACCAGATGCAGAAAACAGTTCCATGATGGCAGTGGAAATGAAGCAACGAAGTATGACTCATTGTTCGCGCTGATGGCTCAGTCTGATGATGATGAAGAAGATGAAGATGATGAGGTAAATTTCAGGGATGTTCAGAGAAATTTGAAATCCTACTCTTCTAAGAAGTTAAGGTCATTAGCAAATGTTCTAATTGATGCTTATTATAGCCTTGATAGTGATAAGGAGATCCTGACCATAGAACTAGGAGAAGCTGAACAATCTAGAGATGATCTGGTGGTCTGTGTAGTGGACCTAAATGAGACCATAGCTAATCTTGAAAAAGAAAAGGAAGTTCTGAATGAAAAAATAACTAGTGTAGAAAATCAGAGAGATGACCTGATGGTAGTGGTTGCTGACTTGAAGGAAACAATAGCGAGTCTTAGCAATGAGAAACACACTCTAGAAGAAAAAATTGCAGCTACTGAGCAAGAGAGGGATGATTTTTTAGTGATAATCACTGACTTTGAGGAAACCATTGAGGGACTCAATAGAGAACATAGGACTGTGAGTCCTGGGAAAGGGAAAGAAGTAGCTAGTGAGACACGTATCAAGCTTGAAAAGGAATTAACTGATGTGAAAACTAGTCTATGTGGTGAACTTGAGAAAAATCGGCAACTTCAAGCTGAATTGGAGAAAGTAAAAATTGATCTTGAGAAATCTCTGAAGTGGACCTGGTCCTCAGATGTTGTCACTGCCATGTATTTTAACAATAGTGGAAACAGGCAGGGAATCGGGTTCCAAAGGGAGAAAACTCCTTACAACCCTCACAGCAATTACGTCACTGTTCCTGATAACTGGCTGTGTACCCACTGTGGGAACAATGGGCACTTTAAAGAAAATTGCCAGGCCAGGGCTCAATCTATTCAGAAAAACAAAGTGTTTACTGACAAAGTGACTACTAACAAAGGACCAGGTACCGCTCGCAAGAAACGAATGTTGCCTGCATGGACTAGAAAAGCCCTTATGCATCCCTTTTATCATAACAAGGGACCCAAACTAGTTTGGGTTCCTAAATCTAACCCATAATTTGCATGTGCAGGGAACAGTGAGGGGAAGCGGACTGCAATGGACCATGGATAGTGGATGCTCAAAGCACGTGACTGGAAGCACCATGGATTTCCTCTCACTGAAAGCCCTGCAGGAAGGGAATGTATCCTTTTAAAAAAGGGAGGGGATACATTCTCGGTGTTGGAAAAGTTGGAAAGTCTCTTTGACACTCAATTGAGAACGTGTACTATGTGGATGGCCAAAAGAAACAAGAACATCTATGTTGCTGACTTTGAATCTCTACAAGCTGGTGATATGAGATGCTTGAAGTCAGTTGATAATGACGCAGAACTTTGGCATGGAGGATTGGGGCATGCAAGCTTCTCACTTCTGAATAAATTAATTCAGAAGAACCTGGTTCGTGGTCTGCCAAATTCAAGATTTATCTGGACATTGGCTCTTAGACCAAAGGATGAGACTTTCGAGGTATTTATGGCCTTTGTCAAGAAGATCCAAGTGAATATAAAATTGAAGGTAGTATGCATCAGATCTGACCACGGGACAGAATTTGACAATGCCAAATTTGATGAGCTTGTAACAAAAATGGAATCACACACAACCTCTCAGCACCAAGGACTCCACAGCAAAATGGTGTTGCTGAAAGAAAGAGCAGAACTCTGGAAAACATGGCATGGACAATGCTCATCGATAGTGGAATCACCAAAAATTTCTTGGCAAAAGCAATAAACACTCTTGCTACTTGGTGAACAGGTGTATGATCAGGTCCCACCTGAACAAAACCCACTATGAGCTGCGAAATGGAAGAAAACCAAAGGCAACTCATCTGAGAACCTTTTGAATGAAAATGCCATGTTCTCAACAACGGGAAGGACCGGCTTGGGAAGTTTGATGCAAAAGGAGATGAAGGAATGCTTCTAGGATACCCCCCACAAAGCAAACGCCACAAAGTCTACAACAAAATGGGACACTGGGTGGAAGGAAGTGTTCATGTGTTATTCAACGAGACACCTTCCTCTAACAAAGGAGGAAGTGATGATCAATATAATGAACCATCTCTGGTCTCTGGGAAATATCTGAAGTTTCAAATGGGAAGGTTGATATGATGAGTAAGATGAAGGAGACAGGTGAGAGACAATGCAACATCCTCTTCCACGTCTCACAAGGAACCTGGTACCTCAATTACTACCACTGAAGCTGAAGAAAGAGTGGAGATGTAGTGCAAGGCACTCCATAAGTAACAGAACAAGGAGTGCAGGGAAATCCAATTAACCTACCAAGTTCCTCTACCAATCAAACCTCAGTCTCAAACTGGAAACACCAAAAGCTCCCATCTACCTGATAACATAATCATTCCCCTTCATTTTGGATTTAGACAAGAATCAAAAATAAAAAAAAGAGGAAATTCCCTAGTCCCTTCTGTATTTCCACTCCAGAATAGAATCCAAAACCAAGTCCCAAGGAATCCTACTTGAAGGCTGCCAAAAGAAGTTTGAGATACCTTAAGGAAACACAGGACTTGGTCCTGTATTACCCCTCAGGTGACAGTTTTCACCTTATTGGGTATGCCGATGTTAACTATGCAGGTTATCTTGTGGACAGGAAAAGCACTTCTGGAATGGTTCACTTGCCATGATCATGTGTCATCTCTTGGGGCACAAGGAAGCAAAACTCAATGGCTACGTCAACAACTGAAGCAGAATATGTAGCGGCAGCATCCTGCTGCTCAAATCCCATGAATTAAGCAGCAACTGGAAGATTTTGGGGTATTCTCTGATGGTATACCTTCTCTATCCAGTTCAAAACAAGAGGACCAAGCACATTGAGGTGAAGCATTATCTTTTGAGGGTCAACGTGGAGAAAGGGTTGATCTGTGGAAAGTCCTGCAGCACAAAAGACAAAATTCCAGATATCTTCACCAAAGCCTTGGGTAGGAAACATTTTGGAAGAAACAAGGTGAAAGCTGGGGTTATTAAAATCTAATGGAGAACCTGATTCTCCATCAGTTGGCTATGTAAAACACCTTCAGGTAAAATTAGCTGAAGTGTTTTCTGGCCAAGCCTAACTCACATCGATACCGTTGCAGGTAAACACGCATGATGATCATAGAAGCTAAAGGTACAGTTATGAACTGCGAAAGAAGAGCTACTAAAATATTTTTAAAAAAAAATTGTTCGGGCATCAGGTTCCTGTACCACAGGTTAGTAGTAATGTGTTTGTTCTGCATGCCTTCTCAAAAATGTTAACAAAATTAACTCAACTACCACATCATCCGACTTTTCAAAGTCTGCATGTCATGTTTTGTCTTTCAAATCCCTTCATCCCCTCTACACGATAACGTTTTCCCACAAACCTATCGTCGTTTTCAAAACTATTCAGAACCCGTTTCTCTCTCTTCTCATCATTAGCCCTTCTTCCAATAAAACTTTCTTTCTCCCTCACAGCAAGTCATGAACCTTCATCTCTTCTGTATATCTGTGATCCTCTCTTCATCTCTCTCTCTCACTCTACTTACCTACCAAATACTCCTAAAATGGCAATCGAACGACCGCTTTCTTCTCCCACCATTAACACCACTCCCACTTCCCTATCATCCTTAAAACCATCCCTAGAAATTCACTATTCCACTCCTTCCAATACTACTGTATCCACAACTGGTTCCTCCACTTTTCCTATAGTTAATTTTCCTTTTCTGATAAACCCTGCTTCCCTTCCATGTATTGAAAACCCTATTTCTCGTCATTTCCCTGATATCATCAAAGAACACTCAGGAGGTTTTACCTCTCAAGTGTCAGAGTTCTCTGAGGATGATCCTGATCAGTATCTGAACTCCTCCATTTTGGACTTAGTGACTCTCACAGAGTCACCAAAAAAAAGGAAGCAGCGCATAACATCATGGCTATCGCTGCTAAGAGTCTGATGAATGAAGGAGCATATCTCTTGTTTGAGTATCAGGGGGAAGAAACTCCATCCCTATGCGATGTAAGAACCATAGCACTCCTCGAGTCTTTAGCTCATGAAGATCCCAGAAAAACCTGCTGAAGAACCTGATTTTCTTCCAGGTAAACCCACTCTTGCACCTCCTGATCATCCTAAGCTCTTAGAATCCTCCTCCAAGTCACCCATTATCAGGTCGCAGCAGAAAGAGGGCTTCGAGTCTACATTGCAGAAAAGTAGGAGGAGTGTCAAGACAAGGAAAAAAAGGTTGATGAATCAAGGGGAATTTGTTACTGACAAGAGCGTTCCAGTAGGTGGGGTTGACAAAAATGCTCTAAAGGAACCTGGTTCCTTAGTGAAACAATCTATAAAAGCTCAAAAGTATGTGGATGAAACTCCCGATGAAGCAATCGAGAAACAAAATGGTGCATCCGTGAAGGGCAGCAGCAAGTCTAAGAAGAGTCCAGCTGAGCAAGCCATGTCTGAAGATGATACTGTGGGGCTAGTAAATTGGAAAGGGAAGTCTGTTGAAGGATATAGAAAATGAAAACAGAAAACTGTAAGGGAACCTGGTTCTCTGAGGAAAATGCCCAGTGACAGTGGTCTTTGGCAGGAGAGATTAAGAACTCAGAAAGTCTTGTGGGGTCGTACGTTTGACCCAGCAATTTCAGAGATGGCTGGTATAAGACAAATTCTGGAGATAGTGGAATTTCAGCAATGGGAGCACTTGTTTCAGGGGAGCATGACTCTGGTGTACGAAGATGCTGTACAAAATTTCTACGAATCTCTCTTCACTGTTGAGGGGGATCACATATGTGCGCTAGTAAATGGAGTAGACATTGTACTCGACGCTTCAGCATTAGGAAAGGTTCTCAAAATTCCATGTGAAGGAAGGTCCTCAGTCAAAGGTGTCTGTGGTGTCAACTTTAGGAGAGCTATCATGAAAGAGCAAGCTATTCAGCAGGGGGAACAAGTGCATAAGAAGGTATTACTTCCTGAGTATCAGCTTCTTTTTGAACTGGTCAATAAGGTGCTCTTACCTCGTTCTGAGAGACGGTCTATTGCTACAAAATCGGATATGGTCCCTCGCAAATGTGAGGTCAGGGTTGGCATTTGCGATCACCGTTGAGGTCGCATTTGCGAACTTCTCATCGCAAATGCGAAGAGAAGCTGGGTCAGCTTTGTGTTCGCAATTGCGAACTTTTCTTCGCATTTTGCG
>NW_017682431.1:0-9886 GCF_001879085.1 Nicotiana attenuata | reverse complement strand
TAGCTAATTGACGGTAGGTGCTATGTTGGTTCCGATTTGAGGCATGCTGGCGAATCAGTTCTGGTTGCGGAAATTGAGCCGAGGATGGCACGAGTGAAGCAAAATTTTGACAAAGGTTATATGGTGCTTCGTAGATGTGTGAGAATCACAGGATGTCTTAAGCTGTTGTTGGTAAAGAATGCTCGGTGCATGGAGCAGGAAGATATTTGTTTGTATTGGGATGAGGTCATATCCTGCAGTGTCAGAGTGCTAATGAGGCACGGGTGGTTATGTTCGTTTGATCAGGTGAATTGCAGTTTGAATAAGAAGTAAATGACTCTCGAGAATGATTTTAATGTGTTCAAGATTCTACATGTAACAATCAGGTGTCTTAAGGTTGTGTATG
This sequence comes from Nicotiana attenuata, assembly GCF_001879085.1. Classification (NCBI taxonomy): domain Eukaryota; kingdom Viridiplantae; phylum Streptophyta; class Magnoliopsida; order Solanales; family Solanaceae; genus Nicotiana; species Nicotiana attenuata. Next base: position 9,501 of record NW_017682431.1, on the reverse strand, counting down.
TGGTTAGAGACTGTGTTTTCATTGGAAAAGGTCAAGACTTGTGGTATTTTATGTTAATTATGGGATTCTATGTATCGGTATCTGGAAAGTAAAGGTAACGGATTTAGATTCGCAGGAAGTTCTTCAGAGTAAAGTATTTTGGAATGTGGTGTTTCTGGGAATATTTGAGAGAGGATTCAGTGGCTTATGGGTCTTAGACAGTGTGGTCTTGTGCTTGGGTCTCGTGTAGTGAGCCTGGGTTGAGGAACTGTGGTGCTACAGCAAGGGGAGATATCAAGTTGATGATGAATCAGAAGGGAAATTAGATAGATGGAATAGCTTGATAGTAGACCGAATCAGTATGGTAAGGATATGATTAATTCTTCGTATGTGTTCGAGGTAATGAGCCCTTACAAGTATTTTACAACAATGCTCTTGGGTTTTGATGGCTTGCTTAGCTTGGTCGAGTTAGAAGGATTCCGTCCTGGCAGTTTAATTTATGCAAACGGAATTGAGAGAGTTCTTGTTGATTTCTACCATGGTTGAAGAGGTGCATTTTTTACGAATATGAGAGACATGGAATGTGTAATGATTTTTCTTCTAGATGGGATCAATGGAAGTTCTTGACTAGTTGAGTGCGTAGATGTCTGTGGCTAGGAAGGGAGATAAAAGTTTTCCTGCTATCCTTGGATGGTATGGTATATGATGTATGTTGTGGAGGATCGATATTTGCGTGTACGAGGTTTCAGTTCAGTTCTGAAAAGAAGTTCATAAAACTCTTAGGCAACGGGTAGCCTCAGATAATCAAGGAAATGGTGTTGCTAATTGGAAGCGATTTGACGAGAGTATGTGTCTTAGAAAAAGGGTAATGTGATTAAACTAATGATACTTCGGTAGTATTGCGGCATTTTCTTGTTGGATCAACTGGTGGTATTCGGGTTTGCTTGGTGGCATAGGAAATTTTAAAGTATCTATCGTGGAGTGATGGGGTATTTAAGGTGTGGCATGCGTTCGGACGGCAAAATTGGGATCAGGTATGATGATTCGTGTGCTATATGGAGTTGGAGACTAGGAGTTCTCATGTACAGGCTATGTCGTGGTTGTGGATCGTATGTATTCGGCACCGTTTAGCGGCAATCGGGATTTGGAGGCTCGAGTGGATCTTTATTTGCTGGTATGTTAGATTTTGGATGTGATGTTGAAATTCAGACTGGTTGTCTTAGTGTTAGGTGATTCTGAACTATTGCGCTACTTGCTATGCCGGAAATGCCACGGGTTGAGTGGCGAGGTGCATTGGATTATGTTCTTGCAGAGTGGTTTATATTTCAAAGACCCAGCGGACGGCTGGGAAGGATTGCTTTTCTTAATTGGGCCTTCGTGATGGATGTCAGTGCAGAGGTTTCTACCATTGGTTCTGTTCCGGTGTTAAGGGACTTTTCGGATGCGTTTCTTGTGGCCGGGCATGTCGCCGGGCGAGGTGGTGGATTTCGATATTGATTTGGTGCCGGGCACCGTATCGTACGGCTCCGGCAGGAGTTATAGTAGTGGAAGGAGCAGCTTCAGGCTTTCTTGGTAATGAGTTCGTTGGTAGGCCGATGTGGATACGTGTTTAGCTTGAGTTGGCTTGGTTGGCCCCGAATTGTATTGTTGAGGGATAGGTTGATTCGATGGTTATTGAGCTTGTTAGTGATCTGAGGAGAGCTATGAGTTGCTTTTCAGTGTTGTGAGACGTTATGATTTGTTGGTTATGGGCACATGTAGTGCGGTTCTATTGGGGATTCATAGTGAGAGTCAAGCAGGAAGAGTAATTGGGTGTTGCTCGGTAAATGGAGTATTGGATATGACCTATCGGGTTGCGTGGCGTATGTTGTTTGTTTCACCGTGGGTGTAATAAATTGCTTTGGTTCCAGACATCAAATTGTGCGTGGCTGTCGATTTTGAGCATAGTGACTTGAGGTGTTTCATGTGTAACAGTGTTTGGATAGGATCGCGCATTGTAGCGAGGCCACGTGGAGATATGACCTTTCGGGGTAGATTCAGGTGTTCTATTTCTATGATGTGAGACGGGGTCTCAGCCTTGTGTTGTGATGGTACTGATGAGCTTGAGGTACAGCTCTTTCGTTTGAGTCATTTTTCATGATTTGAGTATGTTCAGACCGTTTCTTATTGGTGCGCGTATTATGCAAGTTGTGGCTTAGGCCTGTATTGAGGTGTCATATCACCAGAGTGGTGTGTTGGATTCGAGGTGATCGTTGGGGTCACTAATGAATACGAACGGAATTGATTTCAGCTTGTTGGAAGGATAATANAAGTATATATATATTATATATATATAAGCTATATTCGATATAATATTACCTAATACACTTATACTTAGTGCATAGTATAGCGTAAGTATATATATTATATATATATACAAGCTATATTCAGCGTAAAGTATATATATTATATATATATATATATATATATATAAGCTATATTCGATATAATATTACTTAATACACTTATACTTAGTGCATAGTATAGCGTAAGTATATATATATATATATTATATATATATATATAAGCTATATTCGATATAATATTACCTAATACACTTATACTTAGTGCATAGTATAGCGTAAGTATATATATTATATATATAAGCCATTTCGATATAATATTACCTAATACACTTATACTTAGTGCATAGTACAACGTAAGTATATATATTATATAGATATAAGCCATATTCGATATAATATTACCTAATACACTTATACTTAGTGCATAGTACAACGTAAGTATATATATTATATATATTAACGGCTTATTCGATAGAATATTACCTAATACGCTTATACTTAGCGCATAGTACAACGTAACTATATATATTACATATATATAAGCCATATTCGATATAATATTACCTAATACGCTTATACTTAGTGCATAGTACAGCGTAACTATATATATTACATATATATAAGCCATATTCGATATAATATTACCTAATACGCTTATACTTAGTGCATAGTACAGCGTAACTATATATATTACATATATATAAGCCATATTCGATATAATATTACCTAATACGCTTATACTTAGCGCATAGTACAACGTAACTATATATATTACATATATATAAGCCATATTCGATATAATATTACCTAATACGCTTATACTTAGTGCATAGCATGTTAGAGTATATTTTAGTCTATTCATCCCTTGTGTTACAAAAGTGTTAACGGCTTACATTCATATTATTTAGATAGTAAATACAAAAGTGATTTTTAATTTTGACCATTGTTGACCTGAAAAGAGACCAACTTTGGTCGCTAATTATACTTAAATTTAAATTAGCGACCAAAGCTGGTCGCTAAATTTAAATCAGATTTATTTATATTTTATATAATATTTAAAATAATAATATAATTATTAAACGGGTCCCATATTAGCGACCAAAGTTGGTCTCTATTTTATAAGCGACCAACTTTGGTCGCTAACTTTGAATTATGTTTATTTATATTTTATAATTTTTTTTACATAATAATATAATTATTAAAATTTAATAAGTGGGTCCCACAATAGCGACCAACGTTGGTCGCTAATCTCGGTATTTCTTTGACCAAGCAAGTCTGACCAGTCCGGTCAACATTTTGACGAAATTATTAACCAAATAGCGACCAACTTTGGTCGCTAATGTATTTAAAATAATTATTTTATTATTTTCTCCAATTTAGAGACCAACGTTGGTCGCTTTTCTTGACATACCAACTTTGATCGCTAAAGTTTGGTCGCTTTTTTCCGAAATTCTAGTATGTGACGACCCGATCCGTCGTCTCATGAGAACCGCTCCGTTTTTCCCATTTCCTGCTTCGTTATGCTTCATTATCAGTGTCTTGTGTGAACGAGTTGAATTGGGTTGATTTTTGGAAGGAAATGAGACACTTAGTCTCTTTAAGGAAAGCTTGTTTTGGAAAAGTCAACCGGATGTTGACCTATGAGTTAGAGGGCTCGAATGTGGATTCCGACGATTCGGTTAGCTTCGGGGGATGATTTGTGACTTAGGAGTGTGATTGGAAGTAATTTTGGAGGTCCGGTGTAGAATTAGGCTTGAATTGACGAAGTTAGTATTTTGGCGAATTCCGGTTGATAGGTGAGATTTTGATCCGAGGGTCGGAATGGAATTCCGATAGTTGATGTTGCTTCGTTAGGTAATTTGGGATGTGTGTGCAAAATTTCAGGTTATTCGGAGGTGATTTGGTTGGGTTTTTTATCAAATGCGTGTTTCGGAAGTTTTAAAAGAACTTAGACTTGAATCCGATGTAAATTTGGTGTTTTGATGTTAGTTTTGGTGTTTTGAGAGTGCAACTAAGTTTGAATGATTATATGTGACGTGTTAGTATGTTCGTATGCGGTCCCGAGGAGCTCAGGTGAGTTTCAGATAGGTTTGGACTGTGTTGTGCTCGTTTTTCTTATGCTTCGACGTCGTTTCTTCAAGCATAAATGATATCATATTGAACAAATGAGCTCCGATTACTGTTTTGAATGAAGCATTAGATCCGTATCGTAATTACGGACCCGTAGCAAAAGAATCATCGAATTTGGACATCGTATGAGGATTTTATGGCCATTTTACCAAGGTTGCCCAGATTTTCAGGTTAATGACGAAATTGCCCCTGACGGCGTATTAAAAACCTGCACTATTTGCAAATCTTAAAACCTACATATCTCCTTCATTATAAGGTCATATTGAGTGATTCAAAAGCCTAAATTCATTAGAATTTCACAAGGAATTTATTGGGAGCAGTAAAACGCGTGATTAGTATACCTATAATGAGCAGGTCGAGTTTTCTTCCAATTTTTAAACGGGAAGAAGCTTCTGAGGCGATTTAAGAGAGAAAATCAGTGGGTATCACAGAGGTAAGTGATTTTATTATTAAAACTCATTTATGGGTGATTATAGACCATAATCCCAGCCTTTAATTCATGAAAAACGGTAGAAAAATAGGATTTTGGGGCCTGAGATTATGAGACCTTTAGGGGTCGATTTGAGGGGTCAAACGAACTCCGATTTTGGTGTTCTTTATATGTACAGAATCGGGAGAAGATGAAGAACACTTTTCCGTATAAATTTTTGAGTTTCGAGAAGTGGGCCCGGGGCTCGGGTTTTGTCAATTTCGGGATTATTGATGTTTTTCGATTATTTTCGATTGGGTATTGATGCTATAGCATAATGTGACGTATTCGTTGTGGTTTTGGTCAGATTCGATGCGCGAGGAGGTCGATTTGAGAGGCAAGGGCATAGCGAGCTAGGATTTTGGCCGGCTTGAGGTTAGTAATAGATGTAAATGCTGTGTTGAGGTTTTGAAACCCCGAATTTGCACATTGTAGTGCTATGTTGAGGTGACTTGCACACCGGATAACGGGCGTGGGGTAGAACACCGTCGGGGATCGTGACTTGGTCCGTCCCGCATAATAAAATTACTACCTAATTGATTGAAGCTTAGTGAGATCCTTATAAAAATGGATTAATTGTCATAATTTGGCCTCGTGTCAACTGATTGAATCCTTCAGGGATTGTTTTTACTGGTTTCTTACCATATTTTCAGACAATTGAACTCAGTCCTAGTATTTAGTACTGTTTTGCAAACTCAGCCACTTTTTCTCAAAACCTGGAACTTAAATAATATTTCTAATGAAGTTTGGGTTGAATATTTCTATATTATTGTGCCCGAGGGGCTTATGATTCTGGACTGAGTATGGGATCGGGCTGCGCGCCGCAGCAGTATTATATTGATATTGATATGAGGCTTAGGGCCTAATGGATGCCACGAGATGGCTTGATATTGCGCTTGGGCCGTAAGGGGCCCCTCCTGGAGTCTGCACACCCCCAGTGAGCGCCGTCGACGATAAATAAATGGAGCGGGCTGCACGCCGCAGCGGGTACTAGAGAGTTCGTACTATTTGTTGCATGTCTTAATTGATTGTCATTCATTTACTTATCTGTTGCAGCGTCATTGTTTTCATTGGTTTATTGAGTTGACATTATCTGGATTAAACTGCTGTAATTATAGCTTACATTGTGCCTATCCAGGATTTCTTACTCTCAACCCTTATTTATGTTTGTTACTCTTTGGGTTGGAAGTACTCACATTACTCCCTGCACCTTGTGTGCAGATCTATGTGCACCCACTGAGGCTGAGTGAGGATTTCTCTGCCGAGCATCATATCTGGGAGCATCAAGGTAGCTGCATGACGTCCGCAGTCCTGATCTTCCCATCTAACCTATTTGCTTTATTTCCGCATTTCTTTAGAGCAATATGTAATAGGTTGACACCCGTGAATTAGAGGCTCAGACTTGTGACACCGGATTCTTCGGGCTGTGTAGTAGTAGTATTTCTACTTGGGTTTTCCGCATGTTTTAATTATATTTCAGAGTTTCAGTATTATGACTTAGTAATTATTTGTGTTAATTGAATCATGAACTGTATAAAAAGGGTTAAGGTTGTTGAATTGGTCGGGCTTGCCTAGCAGTGTGTTGGGCGCCATCACGACCGGGGTTGGGGTCGTGACATAGTAGTGGAAGGAATTTCTTATTTCATATAATCATTTGTTTCATGGAAAAAGACACAAGATGATCTACCTTATGCATGGTTAGGCAAAGACGCTTTAATACCAATCAGAAGTTTAAGTTAGTTTTAAAGTCCTAATACTAAGTATTGTAGTCATAATATTTGTAACCGAGATGGTAAACTTTTGTAAAACTCAAAGTTCAAGTGATCATGTTAAAGTTTATAATGAAGTGTTGTTATATAAGGATGTTGTTATAGAGAAGTCTGATAGTATTATTGAACAAAATTAAAAGAATGTCAATCATTTTTTGGCCTAAAATCAAATATTAATGAGAAAAACACACATGTAGTAGGTTAGTCCATTAAAGTTATGCACAAATTGTAAGGACAGAAGCTTCCACTCATCAAAGAGTGAAACCGATCACAATATTATACAACAAATAATCAGTAGATTATCTGATGATATATTCTGTTAATCTATATATAATATCTTAATATGAGATATACGATTTTAGTATATCCCCATTAGAATGGGGATGAACGTACGTAGTGGTGATGCATAGGGTTCGTAATGATACTAATTAAAAATTATATATATGGTAATTTTTGTGATTGTAAATAATGCCTTTCTAAATAGTTTATTGTGATCTCAAATCCTACATGCGCGCTCAAATTGTTTACCGGAGATTCAACATGTTGTCGCTTAACTATGACCATCACCATAATGGATAAGCAACAAATTAGCAAGAACATCTCTTAAAATAAAGTGCCCAGTTTTCTACAAAATCACACAGGAAATAAAATCTCAAAATATGTCAAGGATAAGAATGATAAACGTACAGCCGCATCCAAAAACAAACACAAGAGCTGGCAAGACACAAAATTTATATACTTGTGAAGATTTTGATAGATATTTAAATTTTCATATCCGTAAGCTACAATAATCGAGTTCATTTACATGTCTATTTGATGTAGGAGATCCCTAAAGTTATTTGTATTCTAAGACAAAACTTTCTTGAGTTCAATTATATGTCTAATTAAAGTAGAAGACTAAAGTTATTTGCTTTCGGAGACAAATTTTTAGTCGACGTTTTTGTACATTAGCATAATCTTATGTGAAGATATAATTTATTTAATTTTTAAAATAAGTGTATATAAGTCTGTCAACATTATAGGTTATAGATATAATTTGATTTTTAAGTAAAATTCTAAACGTATAATTTTATCCAACAAAGATTATCTCTTTGAAATAACACTTTAGTTTTCAAAAATTTAGCAGATAAAAATTGAGATGAAGCAAAAGTTGAACGATTAATGTGAATAGGAATATGTTTTCTAAAAAATCCGGAAGATTTGGTGCAAGATTTTTTGTTCTTAAAAAGAAACTTTTTATAGACGTGCCTTTCTAATCAAAGTTGGATCGATTTACTTCATAATTGGTGGCAAGTATATATTCGATTCATCATTTATGCTATCATATATATTAACTCATCCAAAATATTAATATTATATTAGAAGTTATTACGATTCCGCCCTCATATAACTTAAATGTTTAAGGCTATTTTGGTCTTCCAACATTGTATTCATGTTTTTATAATAACTAGTTATTATGTACGTACGTTGCACGTAGATCTTTAGTCAATTATTTTCAAGTAGGACATAATACCCGCAATATTAAAACTTGATTATATCCTTCTTGGACAAGAGAATAATTGAGCTGGAAGTTTATGTAAATTTATTGGATCTCTAGTGTATTGTCCAAATATAATTTGTATAGCAGTTGAATCGTAAAAATTGTACGGGACGCCCTATTTGGGCGCCCCCTTTTAACATGTACCCGTTTTGTCTTTCTGTTTGCACCTATACCCACTTTTTTGTTAAAAGCCATTTGAAAAGACTATTTTACCCTTTTTTGTTAAAAGACTACTTTCTCTCCAAGTATACGCTAGTGCTCTACTGTTTCTCTCTCCCGTTATTCGCGTTTTTCGATTTGCTCTTCTCAGAAATCAAACGGTTTTCGTCGTTCTTTCGAATTTTCAACTGATAGTCGTCGTTGTTACCATATTACGATTTAATCACAGGTACATTGCATTAACTTTCTGGGTTTTGTTTTATGATTTAATTTCTGGTTTTGGGTTTTGATATTCATGTATTTATGATAGGGTTTAGTTTGATAGGTTGTTCATGTTGTTAATGTAATTTCTATAAATTCTTCTGTGATTCGACGTTCAAATTTTTAAAAATTTTCAGAGTTAAACAGATGATAATGATACTTTAGGATAGGAGCTGAAGTTTTTTTCATGTTTTGGCATTATTTTTGGATTTGAATTTGTGTTTTGTTTTTTTGGCTGAATGTTTTGTGCTTGCCGAAGTTTTTAGTGCAATATGTTTTTTTAATTTAGCCAGTGTATGTGTAAAACTTCAGCCTGCTGAAGTTTTTGAGTAATAACAAAAAAACTTCAGCTGCTTGGCCGAAGTTTTTTTAGTGCAATATCAATTTTTAATTTAACCAGTGTAGGAGGAAAACTTCAGGCTCCTTCTGAAGTTTTTAAGTAATAAATAAAAAAACTTCAGCTGTTAGGCCGAAGTTTTTTTAGTGCAATATGATTTTTTTAATTTACCCAGTGTATGTGGAAAACTTCAACCTCCTGCTGAAGTTTTTGAGTAATAACAAAAAAACTTCAGCTGCTTGGCCGAAGTTTTTTTAGTGCAATATCATTTTTTTAATTTAGCCTGTGTATGTGGAAAACTTCAGCCTCCTGCTGAAGTTTTTGAGTAATAACAAAAAAACTTCAGCTGCTTGGCCGAAGTTTTTTTAGTGCAATATCATTTTTTTAATTTAGCCTGTGTATGTGGAAAACTTCAGCCTCCTGCTGAAGTTTTTGAGTAATAACAAAAAAACTTCAGCTGCTTGGCCGAAGTTTTTTTAGTGCAATATCATTTTTTTAATTTAGCCAGGCTC
>NW_017682430.1:0-9886 GCF_001879085.1 Nicotiana attenuata | reverse complement strand
TCCCCGAATCATCCGTGTTGCTACGCTCAGTAGGCCACTAGAGTTACATATACCCGTGCAACAAAAATGCACAGAAGTGTAGTATGAGTACGAAAACAACGTGTACTCAATGAGTATCCCGTCTAATCTCGAAGAAGTAGAGACGAGATGGTCGACTTCAACACTTACTAATGGTCCAATAATGATGTCAATAATTATTAAATCGTGGACTCTTATAAACATGATTTTTAATCCAATAGGAGAAAGCAAGTAAACAATTATTTTCTTTTATAGGGAGTTTTCCCAAAATTACTTTTCATTATTTATCCAAATATTCTCAAGCCATGAAGAGTCAATAACAACTTCCATAAGTTCAAGGCAGCAATACAAGCATGCGCAAATAACACCGTGGTACGTACGGCCCGCTCCAACAGAAAATAAACTGTGCACTGCCAAGGGTCGAACGACGCGAACTATAGATGCATCTATTACCCCGCTCGCGAACTATCCATGCGACGCGGTCAACATAAGATAAACAATCACCCTGCTCGCGAACCATACATGCGACGCAGATACACATAGAAATACATGCTCAGATAGCCAATTAAGAATTTATCGGGGAATATTTATTCAAATAAAAGCCCCTTTCTCTTTTAAAAATTTAAGACAATGAAGTTTAATCCTTTTAGAAGTTCATCTACTAATTCAATGTAATTTAAGCAACTCAAGCTGTCAATAAGGTTACAGATATTCGAAATATAGCATGCTTTGGGTCCTAAACTACCCGGACAATAGCATAATAGTAGCTACGCACGGTCTCTCGTCACCTCGTGCGTACGTAGCCCCCACAAATAGGAGCACATAACCAATTAACTCACCTATGGGGACAATTCCCTCTTACAAGGTTAGAAAGGAGACTCACCTCGCTCCGAAGATCCATAACCGGCATTCCACGTTCTTCCGAAGACTCAAATTGATGCACAACGCTCCAACACTAGCCAATGATTATGCAAATCCATTAATATACGATAAACTTCTCATATTAACCCAATTTATAACAATTTCTAACCCCGATCGGAAAGTTGACAAAAACGCCCTCGGGCCCACGTGCCCGGAATCCGAAATTTTTCAAAGATAAAGTTTACCCATAGTCTCACAAACTTAAATATATGATTTTCTCTAAATTCCATACCCAAAATGGTGGTCAAAATCCAAGAATACTAATTTTCTAGGTTTTCCCTCATACATGCGACGCGGGCACACAACTAATATAAGCTTTCCTCATAAAATAGGAAACAAAACACATAAAAACAGATACGGGGAACTTTACTCAGCTTCACACTGTTGCGGCGCGCAACCCGATCCGAACAACACAACCATGGCGGCGTGCCACCCGATCCACCCATACAACTCGCATAAGGAGATACGCACCGAGCTAGATTGCTCATTTCAATAATATACCGAATATAGGTCACAAGCACACTAAAAGCATAATTCCATCCCTGGGGAGACATATAGCGCCAGTAGCCACAAAACTCAAGCACAACTGAGGTGCGATATACAATCTGAATCTCAAGAGCCATTCTGCTCATGTAACATCCTCTCTATGCGGAACCTCATCACATAAGCCATTTCCCAAGCCGTCTCATAACTCACACGGTGCAATGTATCATTACATGAAATACCTAACAACGAGATAGCACCCTGACTACTCCTCCATAAGGAGCACATTACTGAAATGAACACGTTTGGCCTGATATAGAGCCCATATTCACATATTAAACCCATCCACCGACCTCAAGTCGACCCTGATCATACCAAACTAGGCCAGTGACCCTTCAAAGGTCCATACTAACTTCCCTTTTTCTCATAACACACAAGAACAACCATCACACAGGACTAATCCTCCGCAGTCCACAACTCAATAAACTGAGTGCCCTCCAGGCATATATTCTCAAATCAACGATATCATCACAACCTCCATACTTGGTTTAAGTCTTTAATCAATCCAGTGACTACCTGCCACACTTATACAATCTTCCCGCGGGTCACACTCCCATAACCTACCGTAACAAATAACTGGGTCGTACCTCCAAACCACCGGCCGCACTAACGCTGAAAAGCGATCAAGAATCATTAACCAGGATGCAAAGCCCTTTTTACCAAACACCGATCTCAGGTGACGCTGATGACAACCCAACTCACCTTAAACATCGAAACTCCTTTCCTGCTCATCCGAGCTCGTGACATCCTTGTCAACACCGAACTGCTACCTTGATCTTCACTTCAAATTCCATACCACTTACTGCACTTAACATGCCAATATACGCTAGAACTCATTTTTCATCTTAGCTTCGGAACCACTATTAGGTTAACACTTCATCATTTAAAACTTTCCACTTAACTCACTCCAGGAGAACCATAGCAACACACAGGTGAATTCTCATGACCGTAGAATATGCTAATCTCTAAGTAGTGGTCTAAGCCACCATAGCCCTTCCGGGATCCGCCTACACATAACAGGCCATAACACTAGAGTATTTTCTTAATAACTTCAATCACGGCGGTCGACAAGCCTCACGTACCGCCACAATTCACTTGCATAATTCGCTGAAGGAACCGATTACTGCCACCAATATGCCAATTCGACTATGGCTAATCGATCCCTCTTCTTCCAATTTGCCCTTATTGCCATAGAAACAATGATAACTCCATTCAACACTTAACACACTCCATCCGCACTCTTCCCGAGTGACCCTGAATCACGAGACCATGCTGTCTCAAATCCCACGTACCATTTCGTACCTCCCAATTGCTACATCGCAAGTCAAAACATCATAGAACATTCTGTGCCTCTTCTCATAGGCTTCTATCAAGCTTGATTCTTAATCGTACCTATAGGCTCGAAATCATTAGGCATCACTTTATCTTTTTAATTCACTAGGACCGTTGTTGAGAGCCACCCACTCTGACTTGGCCCCGGATATAATCAATTCCATAAATCTTCTAGCACATGAATACCCCATTGGTGAAGCACCTGGAAGAATCATTCCCTTGGAACCCGCATCTTTACAAAGCACAATCCTGAATCCTTCCCAAAGTCTGAACATGGGCCAATAAGGCCAACCATAGCACACCTTTAACAATTCCTTTGCTCAATTTACCACTTATGTTCTTTTCCTGCAGCTGGAATAGCTCATCAATATGCTAATAACCTGAAACTTCGCAAGTAGACAACCATACAACCCAATCGTAGGCGGTGGGACTCTCCCACTTAGCTTGAAGCTACTATTACATAACTCTGAAATTCACTAGGATTCCCTATCTCTTATTGACATGACCATGCGCAATCGACCGCAAATTCCAAGAGATCTTTCTGTAAAAACCCCTCTTTATACTCTGAATCATCAACCACATTCGCACGACCGATCCCCTTTGCGGTATCACCAATAGAATACTTTGCAAAAGCTTCGCCAACCACGCGACCGCTAACCTGCTCATAGGGAATAACCCCCTTGTGGAACACACCCTCCGACATCTTCCAACGTCGCTGCACGGGGTACAATCACTGCGGCATCAATGACCCATCCTAAGTCTGAGCTCACTCTCTAGCTGCACCAGTCCCTTCACTCCTCGTGAACATCAATTAAGTGTGCGGCAACATCTTTCCAATTCAAAGTTAGGTTGTATCCTTCTTCATTTCTAGTAGCTCCTTTCCGTTATACCAAATCTCATGCCGCATAATAGCTCATACTTTAGATTAATCCGAAGGCCCAAATCACCAATCACTAGAATCCCCAAATCACTCCAAACTCTCCCACTTTGGCGAAACCCACCCCTTTAGTCGACTACTCGGCCTTTGCTTCTTATGCCGGGCCTTCTAGAAATTCTAACCACCACTTGACACTCTCCACATGTCCTTCCTCATCCTTTGCTGCTCAATTGTTGCCTTAAATGAGATCTATCTCTATGGAACTTGGAACCACATTTGCTGATAACTTTAAACATTTTCGAAGATCATGTTCCTCATACCGTCGACATTAGAAACATTGATTCAATCCTGAACTATCGCACCCTGCGATATCTGGCAGCCGCATTTTCAATATTACTTCACAATAGCTTATCCCAAGGGCGAATTGTAGAAGATCATAACACCGGCAAACTTAGTACATTCAATAGGGACCACTACATCTCATCATAGGAGAAAACTCTACCACGCTCGCAAATACCAAATCTCATTACTCCATCAATCCCCAAATCTGCACATTCTTAGTTCGATTGCCTTTCCCCTGCCGGAAGTAAAATACTGAATCTCTAGATTATGCATCGAGTAAACTTCCCTTCAAGTCATTCACTGCCCCGACACGTAGGCAGATGTCCTACCATCATATCAATACTGCGGAACAATAGTTTATAGCATCATGGCAACTTGTGCCTAGCCTTAGAGCCCTCAGAAGTACCGCTACTGGGCTGAAACAATAAAATATCCTTCTACAAAGCAACGATAATAATCCGATCAGCTATACCGGGAGAAACATCCCGTATCACATTTGTGGTACCATTACGGTTCTTCAATTCTTGATTTATAACAAGCGGTTCGCGTCGTGTAGGATTGAGTAGGGACGAATTAAAGGCATACGCCTCCAAGGATCGAATCGCACGAAAAGGAATCAAGAAGGGAAGTACTCCTAACAGTCCTGCAGCCTCCCGAGGATAAGTACAGGCGTCTCCGTACCGATCTGCGAGACTCTACTAGACTTGCTCATGACTCGTGAGACCCTAGGAACCTAGTGCGGTGATACCATGTTGTCACGACCCAAATCCACTAAGGGTCGTGGTGACGCCGGACATCGCTGCCAGGCAAGCCAATCAAACTACTTAATCAAATTTTCATTTAAATATTTCCGAAAACACTTCTTTTATACATTTAAAACAATACATAGTAAGTTCCTCCGAATAAATAATGAAACATTTAACAACCTTTAAAATTTATGAATAAACCAAAATACATCCCAGAACCCGGTGTCACAAGTACATGAGCAATATCTAAGAAATAATATAATACAACATCAGTCCGGAATACAGTGGAAAGAAAGTAAATACCATATACTAGAAGGGACTATACTAGCTGCGGGCCGCCTCGAATAATGCAGCTCACCTAGTCCCCGAATCATCCGTGCTGCTACGCTCAGTAGGCCACTAGGGTTACATATACATGTGCAACAAAAATACACAGAAGTGTAGTATGAGTACGAAAACAACGTGTACTCAATGACTATCCCGTCTAATCTCGAAGAAGTAGGGACGAGATGGTCAACTTCGACACTTACTAATGGTCCAATAATGATGTCAATAATTCATTAAATCGTGGACTCTTATAAAAATGATTTTTAATCCAATAGGAGGAAACAAGTAAACAATTATTTCTTTTATAGGGAGTTTTCCCAAAATTGCTTTTCTATCCAAATATTCTCAAACCATGAAGAGGCAATAACAACTTCAATAAGTTCAAGGCAGCAATACAAGCATGCGCAAATAACACCGTGGTACGTACGGCCCGATCCAACAGAAAATAAACTGTGCACTGCCGATGGTCGAACGGCGCGAACCATAGATGCATTTATTACCCCGCTCGCGAACTATCTATGCGACGCGATCAACATAAGAAAACAATCACCCTGCTCGCGAACCATACATGCGACGCAGGTACACATAGAAATACATGCTCAGATAGCCAATTAAGAATTTATCAGGGAATATTTATTCAAATAAAAGCCACTTTCTCTTTTAAAAATTTAAGAAAATGAAGTTTAATCCTTTTAGAAGTTCATCTACTAATTCAATGTGATTTAAGCAATTCAAGCTGCCAATAAGGTTACAGATATTCCAAATATAGCATGCTTTGGGTCCTAAACTACCCGGACAATAGCATAATAGTAGCTACGCACGGACTCTCGTCACCTCGTGCATACGTAGCCCCCACAAATAGGAGTACATAACCAATTAACTCACCTATGGGGACAATTCCCTCTTACAAGGTTAGAAAGGAGACTCACCTCGCTCCAAAGATCCATAACCGGCATTCCACGTTCTTCCGAAGACTCAAATTGATGCACAACGCTCCAACACTAGCCAATGANAAAATAGGAAACAAAACACATAAAAACAGATACGGGGAACTTTACTCAGCTTCACACTGTTGCGGCGCGCAACCCGATCCGAACAACACAACCATGGCGGCGTGCCACCCGATCCACCCATACAACTCGCATAAGGAGATACGCACCGAGCTAGATTGCTCATTTCAATAATATACCGAATATAGGTCACAAGCACACTAAAAGCATAATTCCATCCCTGGGGAGACATATAGCGCCAGTAGCCACAAAACTCAAGCACAACTGAGGTGCGATATACAATCTGAATCTCAAGAGCCATTCTGCTCATGTAACATCCTCTCTATGCGGAACCTCATCACATAAGCCATTTCCCAAGCCGTCTCATAACTCACACGGTGCAATGTATCATTACATGAAATACCTAACAACGAGATAGCACCCTGACTACTCCTCCATAAGGAGCACATTACTGAAATGAACACGTTTGGCCTGATATAGAGCCCATATTCACATATTAAACCCATCCACCGACCTCAAGTCGACCCTGATCATACCAAACTAGGCCAGTGACCCTTCAAAGGTCCATACTAACTTCCATTTTCTCATAATACACAAGAAAAACCATCACACAGGAATAATCCTCCATAGTCCACAACTCAATAAACTGAGTGCCCTCCAGGCATATATTCTCAAATCAACGATATCATCACAACCTCCATACTTGGTTTAAGTCTTTAATCAATCCAGTGACTACCTGCCACACTTATACAATCTTCCCGCGGGTCACACTCCCATAACCTACCGTAACAAATAACTGGGTCGTACCTCCAAACCACCGGCCGCACTAACGCTGAAAAGCGATCAAGAATCATTAACCAGGATGCAAGGCCCTTTTTACCAAACGCCGATCTCAGGTGACATTGATGACAAACCAACTTACCTTAAACATCGAAACTCCTTTCCTACTTATCCGAGCTCGTGACATCCTTGTCAACACCGAACTACTACCTTGATCTTCACTTCAAATTCCATACCACTTACTGCACTTAACATGACAATATACGATAGAACTCGTTTTTCATCTTAGCTTTGAAACCACTATTAGGTTAACACTTCATCATATATAACTTTCCACTTAACTCACTCCAGGAGAACCATAGCAACACACAGGTGAATTCTCATGACCGTAGAATATGCTAATCTCTAAGTAGTGGTCTAAGCCACCATTGCCCTTCCGGGATCCGGCTCCACATAACAGGCCATAACACTAGAGTACTTTCTGAATAACTTCAATCACGGCGGTCGACAAGCCTCACGTAGCGCCACAATTCACTTGCATAATTCGCTGAAGGAACCGATTACTGCCACCAATATGCCAGTTCGACTACGGCTAACTGATCCCTCTTCTTCCAATTTGCCCTTGATTGCCATAGAAACAATGATAACCCCATTCAACACTTAACACACTCCATCCGCACTCTTCCCGAGTGACCCTGAATCACGAGACCATGCTGTCTCAAATCCCACGTACCATTTCGTACCTCCCAATTTCTACATCGCAAGTCAAAACATCACAGAACATTCTGTGCCTCTTCTCATAGGCTTCTATCAAGCTTGATTCTTATCCGTACCTATAGGCTCGAAATCATTAGGCATCACACTTTATCTTTTGAATTCACTAGGACCGTTGTTGAGAGCCACCCGCTCTGACTTGGCCCCGAATATAATCAATTCCATAAATCTTCTAGCACATGAATCCCATTGGTGAAGCACCTGGCAGAATCATTCCCCTGGAACCCGCATCTTTACAAAGCACAATCCTGAATCCTTCCCCAAGTCTGAACATGGGCCAATAAGGCCAACGATAGCCCACCTCTAATAATTCCTTTGCTCAAATTACCACTTGTGTTCTTTTCCCGTAGCTGAAGTAACCCATCAATATGCTAATAACCAGAAACCCCGCAAGTAGTTAACCATGCAACCCAATCATAGGCGGTGAGACTCTCCCACTTAGCTTGAAGCCATTATTACACAACTCAGGCATTCACCAGGACTCTTTATCTTTTATTGACGTAACCTTGCGCAATCAACCGCCAAAATTCTCAGAATCTTACTGTAAAAACCCCCTTTTTATACTCTGAATCATCAACCACATTCGCATAGCCGATCTTTTTGCTGCATAACCAATAGAATTCATCGCGGAAGCTTCGCCAACTATGTGGCCGCTAACCTGCTCTCCAGGAATAACCCACTTGAGTTCGAGCTCACTCTCTAGTTGCACAAGTCCATTCACCCCTTGTGGACATCAATTCAATTTGCGGCAACATCCTCCCAATTCAAAGCTATGTCGTATCCTTCTTCTGCTCCGGTTGCTCCTTCCCGTTATATCAAATATCCTGCCGCATAATAGCCCATGCTCAAAATTAAATCTGTAGACCTCAATCACCAAATCACTAAAATTCCCAAGTCGTCCCAGACTCTCCTTAAGGCGCACAGTCATCCTACCCCAATGCCCATATGCAACTCCGCCACATTCCCACTTTGGCGGAACTCATCCCTTTAATCGACTACTCGACCTTTGCCTCTTATACTTGGCCTTCTAGAAATTTTAGCCACCGCCTGACACTTCCCACATGCCTTTCCTCATCCTTTACTGCTCAGCTGCTGTCTTAAATAAAAATCTATCTTCGTGGCACTTGAACCCACAATTGCTGCTAACTTTACACCTTTCGGAAGATCATCTTTCTCATACAGTCGACATTAGAAACACTGATTCAACCCTAAACTACCGCACCCTGCGATATCTGACAGCCGCACTTTCGATACTATCTTACAATAGCTTGCCCCAAAGGCGAATTGCAGAAGATCATAACACCGGCGAACTTGGTGCGTTCAATTAGGACAACGACACCCCATCATAGAAGAAAGCTCCACCACGCTTGCAAATACCATGTCTCATTACTCCGCCAACCCATATCTGACCATTCTCTGCCCGATTGCCTTTTCCCCGCCGGGAATAAAATACCGAATCTCTAAATCATGCACTGAGTAAACTTCCCATCAAGTCATTCAACACCTCAACAAATAGGCAAATGTCCTACCATTATATCAATACTGCGGAACAATAGTTCATAAGCATCATGGTAACTTGCGCCTAGCCTCCGAGCCCTCAGAAGTACCGCTACTGGGCTGAAACAATAAAATATTCTTCCATAAAGCGACGATAGTAATCCGATCAGCTATATTGGGAGAAACATCCCGTATCACATCTGTATCACCATTACAGTTCTTCAATTCTCAATTTATAACAAGCGGTTTGCGTCGCGTAAGATTGAGTAGGAATGAATTAAAGGCATACGCCCCCAAGGATCAAGTCGCACGATAAGGAATCAAGAAGGGAAATACTCCTAACAGTCCTGCAGCCTCCCGAAGATAAGTACAGACGTCTCCGTACCGATCCACGAGACTCAACTAGACTTGCTCATGACTCGTGAGACCCTAGGAACCTAGTGCTCTGATACCATGTTGTCACGACCCAAAATCCACTAAGGGTCGTGATGGCGCCGGACACTGCTGTCAGGCAAGCCAACAAAAAACTTAATTAGATTCCAATTTAGACCATTTTAAAAACCCAGATTTTTCCTTCTAATTTCATCAGTAAAGAGACAACTGCTTCAATTCAAATTAAATAACAAGCAAATAGTACAAAATATTTCAAAACCGTTCCCAGAACCCGGTGTCACAAGTGCATAAGCAATTTCTAAGAAATAATATAATACAACATCCTT
>NW_017682429.1:9053-9887 GCF_001879085.1 Nicotiana attenuata | reverse complement strand
GATGGATATTGTCAATGAGAATACGGGAGATATAAGAACTGAATGGGTGAATATTAAGTATGATTATTTACCTAAATATTGCAAGGAATGTAAGCTACAAGGCCATGACTTGATGGAATGTTGGAGGGTGCATCCTGAACTTCTAAATAATAGGAAAGAGGAGAAGCAGTCTGTTGCAGATGGTGGTGTACAAGCAAACAAGGAAACTAGTAAGAATAATGCTCCATTAATGATTCTTACAAGTGGAAAGGTTGTTGGCAATGTAGGTGCACAGTGGAAAGAGGTTAGAGACAGAAGAGCTCAAGGTAAAGACAAGCAGAATGGAGGAGCAACAACAATTGGTAAGGAAATAGTACCTGTTGAAAAACAAAATGCTGGAGATCTACAGCAGGTGCAGACCAACAACATGTTTGAAGTCTTAGAGGTGGAAAATACTGAAGATAATGCCAATAATCAATTGGCTTTGGTGGAGGACCAGGGGACTCAAAGTTTAATGCCCAATGCAAAGGGTGGAGGCATCTTAAATCCTGCAGCAACAGTGTTTA
Organism: Nicotiana attenuata; assembly: GCF_001879085.1. Lineage (NCBI taxonomy): Eukaryota > Viridiplantae > Streptophyta > Magnoliopsida > Solanales > Solanaceae > Nicotiana > Nicotiana attenuata. Next base: position 9,342 of record NW_017682429.1, on the reverse strand, counting down.
AACCTAGTACTCCTGGGACTGACAGGGGCAAGAATGGAGGAAAGAAGAACATAGGTAATGTACCAGCTACTAGTGTTACAGCAGCAAAGTTGAACACCTCAAAGGAAGATGAGAGAGCAAAGAGTAGGGAAATGGAAAATTATGAAAACCAGGTACAAGAATCTACTGCAGCATGGGTACAAAGGGCCTTTATTGGCAACATTGTGGCAACAAACACATCAGTTCAGGATACTACCCTCACAGGATACAGAGTTGATTTGGCACGTTACAAAGGAAAATGAATAAGTGA
>NW_017682429.1:0-4337 GCF_001879085.1 Nicotiana attenuata | reverse complement strand
TACAATGTCCATACTTGAGGGTCAAAGTTTCCAAGAATTAGTAGGAGGAGGACACACTGGGGTGTTTGAGGATGCAGGATCCATAGATGTGATTTTTCATGTTCAAACCAGTTTAGGGGAGAACATGAAGGATCAATTTTTTGCTAATGATGTGTTCTTTTTTGCAGGTACAATCATACTATCTACACTTTATATTTTAAGGAAACCTCAGGTGGTGGTATTAGTACTTGGTACTCAATCCATAGGGGAAGAATTAAAATTAGAGTGTAGCATAGTAGCTAGGAGTATCATGGACAATAGGAAATACATAATAGTACAGTTGGTAGCAGTACATCAAAGGCACATAAGAAAATCAATATCAAGGCACATAAAAGAAAAACAATCAAACACATGTGGTCATACTTGTACACAGAATGCAGACAGCAGATTTTTCATTCTAGGAGAACTCAGCTGGATGATGCATCTGTGTTTCCAGGTCTTTCCCTTGAACAAATCTTACTTGGTGGTATTAGTACTTTGTACTCAATCCAAGGGGAGGAAGGCAAGGGAAGATACAGTACAAGATAATCAATCAACAACAACTACAGCACAAGCAAAGCAAGCATATATGTGGTTTGTCACAGTTATAGCAATCATATCTATACTCTTTGGTTTAAGGAAGCTCCAGGTGGTGGTATTAGTACTATGTACTCAATCCACCGGAGTTAAATTAAATCTAGAGTATAGAGGGGTGGCAAAGAAGATCAATTGCAAGATATCATACAAGTTTGCAGGATTCTATTTTAGTACAAACATGACAACACTGTCAGTCATAGAGAACAAGCATGCACAGCTTTTGGGCCTTTTATTAGCACATTTTGCAGACAGTAAAATCATCAATTCTAGTGATTTTAACTGGATGATGCAAAAGGATAAGGAAATAGAGAAGGACAAGGGGTACAACAAGGAAATACATCCAGGTCTTTCTATTACAACAATCTATCGGGGAGGGGAGAGTACAAACTCGATTGAAGTTCTCACAGGCAATTCCACTGAGGTGCAGAAGGGTGTAGTTGACGGTGTCTCTGAAGCTTGGCAACATCGGTTCTTCAGACCAGCTGCAGTTAAACAGGAGTTTTGTGAGCTCCATCTTCAGTTCTCCAACACCATTGATTCAGGTACATACAAGAAGATTCACAAAACAAATGTAGTCAGTCGATTTGATTTGAACAAAAATGAAGTAGACAGTAGATAGAAGGAAGAGAGAGGAGGTCGATATTACCTAGGGCAGAAACCTGTGGAAATGAAAGGACAAGGAGATACATATGGGAAGCTAGGTGTAATGAAGGGGTGCATAGTGGGATACACGCGTACATTAGGAAATGAGAGTTCAGGGGTTATATTTGCAAATACGCGTACGTTGGGCTTATTGGGGCTACTCATGCAAACCGGTATCACTGCTGCTTTGGGCTGTGGACAATTAAAGGTGGAACTGGATCTGCATATAGTAATGTGGCTAATTTTGCAAGTTGAGGAGCTTGGAGACATTACAGTAGGCTGTGGCTATTTCTGCAAAGCAGTAGCAATTTTAATGGGGCTGATACAGGGGAGGCTGTTTGTGCAAATCAGTAGCACTCACGCAATATGGCTTAAATTGCAATCTGCAATAGGTCATGGCTATTTATGCAATTCATGCGTTTGGGCTGGAGGTGTAATTTGGAGGCTATCGGCGCAAATTCTCTTGGGCTGGCCGTGTCTCCTTCTCTGTGGAGTGGGCTGCTGTGATTTATTTTCTTGGACTAGTTTTGATGCAATTTTGAGTAGAATTTTTGTGATATCAATTTTGAGTATAATGCTCAATTTTGATAATAGGTCTTATGTAGAATTATATTTCCTTTTCGTACATCTGTTAGGATTTCATGACACTGTGCTTGTTTTGTTATATTTATAAACAAAAACTAGCCCTAGGCTCTGCCTAGTGGTTTTCTCAAAAAAAAAAAAAAAAACCAAGAACAGATGCAATTCCAATCAAGAAGGCTTTCAAATTCCTTAATTTTTGGATAAAGCATCCTACATTTAAGACTGTGGTCAGAGACAACTGGAGAGTAGATTTTTCTGGAGACCCTTTCTACATGTTTAATCAGAAGTTGAAGAAATTAAAGAAGGCCCTGTCAGCTTGGAGCAGGAGCACCTATGGGGATATATTTCAAAAAATTGCAAGCTTAGAAGAGGTGGTAATTGTTCATGAGGCAGAATTTGAAAGAAACCCTACACTTCAAAGCAGGCAAAGGTTACAGAAAGTGCAAGCTGATTTAATTAGATATCTAACTATTGAAGAAGAGTTTTGGAAGCAGAAGGCTGGCATGAATTGGTTCCAGGATGGTGATAGGAATACAAAGTTTTTTCATGCACAGGTTAATGGTAGGAGAAAGAGACTACAATTAAACAGAATCAAAGATGCAGATGGTAACTGGTTGGAGGACAATGCAGACATAGCAGATGAGGCAGTAAGATTCTTTCAAAATCAGTTTCATGAGAGTACAATTCCTACAAACTTCAGGATTCTGGAGTATGTGCCTACTCTAGTAGACAGTGTACAGAACTCTAAGCTGATTCAGCAACCTACAGAGGAGGAGATCAAATATGCAGTGATGGGGTTAAGTGGTGAGAGTGCAGGGGGTCCTGATGGTTTTACAGGTGCTTTTTATCAGTCATGTTGGGAAATAATTGGGGAAGATATTGTTGCTATGGTGCAGGCATTCTTCAATGGACATGAATTACCCAGATATATAACACACACAAATCTGGTGCTATTACCAAAGAAGAAGCAGGTGGAAACTTTTTCTGATATGAGACCAATTAGTCTCAGTAATTTTGTTAATAAAGTGTTTTCAAGAGTAATTCATGAAAGATTAGTGGAGATGCTACCAAACTTGATTTCTGAAGAACAGGCTGGTTTTGTAAAAGGGAGAAGCATAGTGGAGAATATACTATTAACTCAAGAGATAGTGACTGATATTAGATTAAGAACCAAAGCAGGACCTAATGTTGTACTGAAGCTGGATATGATGAAGGCATATGATAGACTCTCCTGGTTATTTCTATCAAAGGTCTTAAGAAGAATGGGGTTTGGTGAAAGGTTCATTGGTTTGATTTTTGGAATTGTATCTAACAATTGGTATTCAGTACTAATCAATGGGTAGCCTAATGGTTTCTTCAGATCTACCAGAGGTGTGAAGCAGGGTGATCCTTTATCACCTACTCTGTTTATATTAGCTGCAGAAGCTATGTCAAGGGGCTTGAATTCACTACACAGTACCAGGCAATTTAAGAGCTTTGGAATGCCTAAATGGAGCCCTAAGATCAATCATCTAGCATATGCTGATGATACAATCATTTTTACTTCATCTGATTCTAATTCTTTGAGGCTCATTATGGAGGTACTTAATGCCTATGAAGCTGCATCTGGATAGCTAATTAATAAGAACAAGTCAGCCATATATATGCATGAATCAGCTGGGGCAGAAGTGGTTGATAAGGTGCAAAGGATTACAGGAATTCCTAAACAAGAGTTTCCATTTACATACCTTGGGTGTCCAATTTTTTATTTAAGAAGAAGGATGAATTACTATAAGGACATCATTACTAAGGTCATGGACAGGCTACAGAGTTGGAAAGGTAAGTTATTGTCTATAGGGGGAAGGGCAGTATTGATTACAAGTGTGCTTCAAAGCATGCCTATACACTTGTTGTCTGCAGTAAACCCTCCAACATATGTGCTTAACAGGCTTCATAAGATATTTGCACAGTTCTTTTGGAGCAATACAGTAGGTGTCTCAAGTAGGCATTGGGCTTCTTGGAACACCCTATGTTTACCATGTGAAGAAGGAGGTGTGGGATTCAGGTCATTACATGATATGTCTACTGCCCTTTTTTGTAAGCTTTGGTGGAATTTCAGAACAAAACCAAGCTTGTGGAGCTCATTCATGAGCCAAAAATACTGTAAAAAGCTTAATCCTATGGTAGTGCCTTGGAGGGATGGTTCACATGTTTGGAGGAAAATGTTAGAATGCAGAGATCTAATAGAACATCAGATTTTATGGCAGCCTAAAATGGGATCTGCTTTATTTTGGTTTGAGAATTGGACAGGATTGGGTGCTTTGTATTTTGTCACTCCACCAGATTTTATATGTGATGAATCTATTCAAAACATATATGATGTGGTAATGCATGGACAATGGAATGAAGAGGTAATCAGAAGGATACTACCAGAAGACTTAGCAGATCATATTTTGCAGAATTTGAAACCTCCAACATTAGACAATGAGATTGATAAGCCAGTATGGATGCTAGAAACC
>NW_017682428.1:4133-9889 GCF_001879085.1 Nicotiana attenuata | reverse complement strand
GTATGGCGCTGCCTGAGTTGAAAGAGTTAAAGGAGCAGTTGCAGGATTTGATTGAGAAGAGTTTCATTAGAACCAGTGTTTCGCCTTGGGGTGCGCCGGTGTTATTTGTCAAGAAGAAGGATGGGTCAATGAGAATGTGTATTGATTACCGACAATTGAACAAGGTTACAATCAAGAATAAGTATCCGCTGCCGAGGATTGATGATTTGTTCGACCAGCTTCAAGGTGCCAGGGTGTTTTCAAAGATTGACTTGCGATCTATTTACCATCAGTTGAGGATTAGGGCATCCGATGTCCCTAAGACAGCTTTCCGCACTCGGTACGGGCATTATGAGTTCTTGGTTATGTCATTCGGGTTGACAAATGCCCCAGCAGCTTTCATGGACTTGATGAACTGAGTGTTCAGGCATTAATTGGACTCGTTCGTGATAGTCTTCATTGATGATATATTGATATATTCCCGCAGCCAGGAGGAGCACGAGCAGCACCTTAGACTGGTTCTTCAGACTCTGAGGGATAGTCGGTTATATGCTAAGTTCTCGAAGTGTGAATTCTGGTTGAGTTCAGTTGCATTTCTGGGTCATGTCGTATCAGCAGAGGGTATTCAGGTGGACCCGAAGAAGATTGAGGCAGTCAAGAACTGGCCTAGACCAGCATCAGCTATAGAGATTCAGAGCTTCTTGGGGTTGGCAGGCTATTATCGTCGGTTCGTGGAGGGGTTTTAATCTATTGCAGCCCCGATGACCAGATTGACCTAGAAGGGGTGCCCAATTCAGATGGTCGGATGAGTGTGAGGCGAGCTTTCAGAAGCTCAAGACAGCTCTGACTACGACACCGGTGTTAGTTTTGCCCACAGGTTCAGGGCCTTATACAGTCTATTGTGATGCTTCCCGTGTTGGGCTTGGAGCAGTGTTGATGCAGGATGGCAAAGTCATTGCCTATGCTTCAAGGCAGTTGAAGATTCATGAGAAGAACTATCCAGTTCATGATTTGGAGTTGGCAGCCATAGTTCACGCATTGAAGATTTGGAGGCATCATCTATATGGCGTGGCATGCGAGGTGTTCACGGATCACAAGAGTCTTCAGTACTTGTTCAAGCAAAAGGAGTTGAATTTGAGGCAGAAGAGGTGGTTGGAGTTGTTGAAGGATTATGATATCACCATTTTATATCATCCGGGAAAGGCCAATGTGGTGGCCGATGCTTTGAGTAAGAAGTCAGCCAGTATGGGCAGTCTTGCTTATATTCCGGTCGGTGAGAGGCCGCTTGCTTTGGATGTTCAGGCTTTAGCCAATCAGTTCGTGAGACTAGATGTTTCTGAGCCCAGTCGTGTGTTAGCTTGCACGGTCGCTCGTTCTTCATTATCGGTGCATATCCGTGATCGGCAGTATGATGATCCCCATTTGTGTGTCCTTAGAGACACGGTGCAGCGCGGAGGTGCCAGGCAGGTTACCTTAGAAGATGATGGAGTTTTGAGATTGCAGGGCCGAGTATGTGTGCCTAATGTGGATGGGCTCCGAGAGTTGATTTTGGAGGAGGCCCAAAGCTCCTGATACTCTATTCATCCGGGCGCAGCGAAGATGTATCAGGATTTGCGGCAGCATTATTGGTGTCGTAGAATGAAGAAGGATATCGTAGTATATGTGGCTCGTTGTTTGAATTGTCAGTTGGTTGAGTACGAGCATCAGAGGCCTGGTGGTGTATTTCAGAGGATTGAGCTTCCCGAGTGGAAGTGGGAGCGGATCACCATGGATTTTGTTACTGGAATTCAACTGACTCGGAAGTAGTTCGATGCAGTATGGGTCATTGTTGATAGGCTAACCAAGTCAGCGCATTTCATTCCTGTGGCAGTCTCCTATTCTTCTGAGAGCTTAGCTGAGATCTACATTCGGGAGATTGTTCGCCTTCATGGTGTGCCTGTATCTATCATTTCGGACCGGGGTACGCAGTTTACCTCGCGCTTCTGGAGAGCAGTTCATCGAGAGTTGGGAACACGGGTTGAGTTGAGCACAACATTTCATCCCCAGACGGACGGTCAGTCCGAGCGGACTATTCAGATTTTGGAGGATATGCTCCGAGCTTGTGTTATTGACTTTGGAGGCTCGTGGGATCAGTTTTTGCCTTTAGCAGAGTTTGCCTACAACAACAGCTACCAGTCGAGCATCCAGATGGCTCCTTATGAGGCCTTATATGGTAGGCGGTGTCGGTTTCCGGTTGGATGGTTTGAGCCGGGAGAGGCTCAGTTGTTGGGTACGGATATGGTTTAGGAGGCCTTGGACAAGGTCAGGATCATCCAGGATAGGCTTCGTTGAACTCAGTCCAGGAAAAAGAGCTATGCAGACCGCAAGGTTCGAGATGTGGCTTTTATGGTTGGTGAGCGGGTATTGCTCCGAGTGTCGCCTATGAAGGGCGTGATGAGAAGAAGGGCAAGCTTAGCCCTAGGTTCATTGGTCCGTTGAGATTCTTGATCGAGTGGGAGAGTTGGCTTATAGACTTGCTTTGCCGCCGAGCTTATCAGCCATGCATCCAGTGTTTCATGTGTCCATGCTTCGGAGGTATCACGGTAATCCAGCCGACGTGTTAGATTTCAGCTCTGTCTAGTTGGACAAGGACTTGTCTTATGAGGAGGAACCGGTGGCTATTCTAGACCGGCAGGTTCGCCAGTTGAGGTCGAAGAGTTTCCCTTCTGTTCGTGTTCAATGGAGAGGTCAGCCTCCTGAGGCATCGACCTGGGAGTCCGAGTCCGATATGCGGTGCCGTTATCCTCATCTTTTCCCCGACTCAGGTACTTCCTTCTTCTGTCCGTTCGAGGACGAACGGTTGTTTTAGAGGTGGAGAATGTGACGACCCAAAGGGTCATCACCTGTTTTTAATTGAATTTTGTATCTCCGAGGCCTTGAAAACCTCATTCAGAGTCGCCTCAATTTGCGTGCGCAGTCCGGGCGCGTAACCGGAAAGCTTAAATATGAAATTCTGTGAAAAATGCTAAGTTTTGATGTTAAAATGAATAAATTTGACCTTGGTCAACATTTTGGGTAAACGTATCCGGACCCGTGACTTGACGGTCCCGGAGGGTCCGTAGGAAAATATGGGACTTGGGCGTATGCCCAGAATCGAATTCCGAGATCCCAAGCCCGAGAAATGAATTTTTTTGTAAAATTGTTTTCTGAAATTGTTTAAGGAAATTGGAAATGAAATCTGATTAGAAAGCGATGGTATCGGGCCCGTATTTTGGTTCCGGCGCCCGGTACAGGTCTTATATATGTTTTAAGTCCTTCCTGTGAAATTTGGTTGAAAACGGACGTCATTTGACGTGATTCGGACCTAAATTGGAAAATTTGATGTTTAATGAAGTTTGAAGGAATTCATGGATTTTGAGGTTTAATTCGATGTTTATGATGTCATTTTGGCGATTTGATCGCACGAATAAGTCCGTAGGATGTTTATGAGGTTGTGTGTATATTTGGTTTGGAGCCCCGAGGGCTCGGGTGAGTTTTGGATAGGCCACGGGGTGCATTTTGAACATAAAAATTTGCTGGTGTGTTCAGGCCTGCAGGCTTCGCAAATGCGAAGCCTGGCTCGCAATTGCGAGCTCGCAAATGCGAAGGCTGGATTGCAAATGCGAAGCCAGCCCAGGCCACTATTCCTCACAAATGCGAGCTGACTTCTCGCAAATGCGAAGTCGCAATTGCGACTACAGCTTCGCAAATGCGAAGCCTGGGGAATTATGAAGGGTTCGCAAATGCGAACCCTGTTTTGCATTTCCCACATCTGCAGAGGTCGGGGTTCGCAATTGCGAACCCCTGTTCGTAATTCCCATAACTGAGACCTGCAACTTTTACACTTAAACGATTTTGAGCTTCATTTTTCATATTTTCTCAAACCCAAACACACTTAGGCGATTTTCCAAGTACAAGACTTCTTCCAAATCAATTGTAAGTTAGTTTTTACTCATTTCTTTCAATCATTAACATCTTTTAACATATATTATATTGGATCGGGTTGCACGCCGCAACATATATATTATTGGATCGGGTTGCACGCCGCAACAGATATATTATATTTATTGGATCGGGTTGCACGCCGCAACAGCTATGTTTATATACCTATGGATCGGGTTGCGCGCCGCAACAGTAGTGTTTTTATTTTGGTTTAGATACTGTACTGTTCCTTCACATTTGTTTAGTTTCTGCTAAGTTGAACTGTTTCCCCGAGGCATGTATCCCCCCCCCCCTTTTTAACTGCTTATTTCTTGTTTATTTTCTGCAAAATATTGTATATCTGTACAGGTTTATTTGGTAGTCTGGTCCTAGCCTCATCACTACTTAGCTGAGGTTAGGCTAGGCACTTACCAACACATGGGGTCGGTTGTGCTGATACTATACTCTGTGCTCTTTTGCACGGATCCAGGTTCCGGAGTAGCTTTTGGTCATCAGCAGTAAATTGGGAGCTATCCTTCAGTCCGAGATTCCCGAGGTAGTCCTACAGGCGTCCGCAGGCCCGGCATCTCCTCTATCTTTATTTATGATCTGTTTCCTTTTGTATCCGAGACAGACTTATTCCTTGTTTCAGACAGCTGTATGTAGCATTCTTAGATAGTCCGTGAATGTTGTGACACCAGTCCTGGGTAGAGGCATATGTGGATTTTCCTTACAATTTTGGTTTACTTCGTTTAAGTCTTCCGCTAAATTATGAATTCTGCAGTTGTTTAATTATTTATCTCCTGTTAGTTTAATTGGCAAACATTGATTTAAAACAAAAGTATTATGGACTCTAAATGTGTGGCTTGCCTAGCTTCCACGAGTAGGCGCCATCACGACTCCCGAGGGTGGGAAATTCGGGTCGTGATACATGTGGTCCTAAAAGCTTAAGGGCAAAAGTTTTTTGGAGTTTTTCAAATTTTCGAAAATTTTCAAAATGCATCTTCAAGTTAAAATTGGAAATTTTATGAACAAACGCTGATTACGAAAAAAAGTGAATTTTTTTTGGAAAAAAGGAAATAAAATTTTATGTCCAAACGGGCTCTTATAATTCCCTTATATTTGTAAGTACTGCTGAAACATATTTAATGATGCTAATCATTAAACTCAGAAATCTTTTTAACAAAGCTTTAAGGACGTATTTTATAGATGAGCTTTTCTCAATATTTTTGGAAGAACTTTCTCCAAAAGAGCATATGCCACATTTACGCGCATAAACGGACTCACCAACATCCATTTGGTTCCGTATACGCGTTCTCTTTTTCACTTTCAGCTTGCGCAAATAGTCCTTGTTACATACCAGCTTAAAAGGTTCCGGCGGCCAATAATGCTCAGCACCTAATGGATGCAACTTCCCACTATACGTGTCTACGTATGCTGCAACACTGCATTGCCTATCAATGTAGTCTGTTGCCCCATATCCAACTTGTTGAAAGCACTTCAATGCATGTCGGCACGGCATATGGTAGATGGTCCATTTCCCACATGAACATAACCTTCTATTTTCATTCACCGTCTGTAGATTATTCCCACGGTGTCCGTTGATAGCGGTCTTAACTTCAAAAACACCCCGTTCATGATCATACTGAAGAAATGAATGCCACTGTGCCCGCCTCCTGTACCTTTCAAATCTTGTCATGGGTATTGGCATAAATTCAACACCCCTGTCCATCAATGACGATGCAGCTGCATGCCTTTCAACAAACCTCTCCGCACTCTGTTTGAAAGTCATGCGGACCATGGCAGTGATAGGCAGTCCACGGGCAGACTTCAACAAG
>NW_017682428.1:0-2041 GCF_001879085.1 Nicotiana attenuata | reverse complement strand
ATACCAATGTATCGTACTCCATATTAAGCGGCAATTTAACATGACACTGTGGAGGTGAGCTATACCTCAAAGAGTTATTCTCCACCACAATCTCACCCCCCCCAATACAGTGAAACCCTTATTTTTGGCACTTCAGACATTGTAAAATATTGATTGATAAGGAGAAGAGAGAATAAACGTATGTTTGAAGTTTAAGTGTTGAATGAATTTTTATAAAATTGAAGCGCCTATAAATAAGGTAAGTCCGACCTTGGGGTGTACAATTTTTCAAAGTAATTCGCAGTATAATACTGCGAATTATGTATTTGAATTATTGTTATGTCAGTTAATTATTGGTGGGGCCTAAAATCAGCCTATTTCGCGGTACTGTACTACGAAATGTCATAAAAAATATTTTTTTAATATTTCGCAGTTATATACTGCGAAATGCCTTAACGGCAAAAAATCCGTTAAGTCAATTTGCAGTATAAAACTGCGAAATACCCATTAATGTACCTTTTTTTTTAAAACATTAAAAAAGTACTTTTTGTACAAAAAAATTATCATTTAAGTTTCGGACTCTTCTCCAAAAGGTTGTCCAAACAGCTTTGATTTTCTCATGCTTTCTCTTAATCCTCAGTTTACATTTTTTTCTACACTACACATGAGCAACACGAGCTCTTTCAGCTATCTTACTGTCAAAAACGAAAAGAAGAAAGAGAAAGGTATCAAAAGTACAAAGTCAGGTACGGAAAATGGGATTGCAGACCAAAAATTGGCTGAATGCTGAACCCTCAATAGGGATTGGACCATTTATACTGACACACACTTTTCCCAACTGTATTAGATTCTTTTTATTAATACTAATAATTATTCCCCTCGTGTTTAGCATATTATTAAAAGGATGACGACAAAATACACCCATCTGACACGTTTCCACCAATCAATAAGAAGTAATGGAGTATTTTGATATTTTGATCATCCAAATGCTACTCCCTCCGGTCCAAAATAAGTGATTTTTTGACCTTTTTTTTGTGATCCAAAATAAGTGATTTTTCTAGATTTCAAGAATGAATTAATTATTTTTTTCCTACATTGTCCATGGAGTAGATAGTATTGGAATATGTGTTAGGAGTATTTATATGAGATAGTAAAGGTTAATATGGTCAATTCTATTACTAATTAATACTAAAAGGTGGATTTCTTAATCCATGTGAAAACATCCAAAAAATTACTTATTTTGGACCGGAGGGAGTATAAGATAAATTTACGTGAGTCTACTTCTTTTTGTTTTTTGTCAAATAAAAAAAAATTATTTTTATACTTGAAAATAATTAACTTTTATACAATAATGTATAGTCATACAAAATATATATGCTACTTTTACACAAAAAAATCAAAAGTCTTTTTTTTCCTTTAAATTTTTTGCTCAATTAAATAAGTTTATATAAATTAAAACCGAATAAGTATTGCTTTTCCAGCATATTTTGCAAGCGCCAATTTTATCTTTAGGGAATCCTATGCACTGCAAAGTCAGTGGGGAAGCAGAATATGCATAAAAATTAAACTTTGAATCTTATATATTGTGATTTTTCACTTTTCAATGAAAGAGATTTAGGGTCCATTTGGCCGTAAGAATTTTTTCATTTTTTTCGAATGTTTTTACTTTTTTTGTTTCAAAATCAATGTTTGCTCTTGAAAGTTTCAAATTTCACTTGAAGTTGAATTTTGGAATTTTTTAAAAATTTGAAAAATTATAAAAAAAAGAAAAACTATTTCTTAAAATTTTCACTTCAAAATCACCCACAAAAACTCAAAAACAGCTCCAAATTAACAAGCAAATGTTAACAAACAGCTCAAATATAAAATCCACATATTATTTGACAAGCAATTTGTATACTAAGAAAATGTTAACAAACTTTATTTTATTTTCTGATTATGTCATTCTTTTTGAAAAGTTCTTAATTCTCCCCTCAAAGATTCTGTCAAGAAAAACTTTCTTAAAGCTATGCCCTGTGTTCCAAATTATGTGTCTTTTTTTTTTTTTTGGTCTGTTAAAAAA
>NW_017682427.1:7439-9890 GCF_001879085.1 Nicotiana attenuata | reverse complement strand
ATGGGAGCGACCCTGTCCTACTTAGTATATGGCTCCGAGGCTTTGAATTCCGGTCGAAGTCGGGGAACCAAGCGCCAAATTTCGATATACAACAGAAGAATCAAATCATGAGGCTATGAGTACTAGCCTCGAGCTATTGGATGAAAAAAGAGAAGCTGCGCTCGTTCGGGTGGTTGCGGAAAAGCAAAGAATTGAGAGATATCATAATAGAACAACCAACCTTCGTGTCACGACCCAAACCTTTGGGCCGCAACGAGCACCCAGGCCTTACTTAACCGAGTACCAACATAACATATCTTTCTTATTGTACTTTCATTGGCAAATGGGCCAAACGGACCGTCATGGACTAACCAGAATAAACATAAGGGAATACTCAATATAGGATGACCCAACCTGATATAAAAACTTTTACATGTGATATACGGGCCTAAAAGGCCAACATGATCATTTGTAAACTCAAAACATAGGCCGGCAAGGCCATACAAGCATCCATATACATGGCATCTATCTATAAGCCTCTAAGAGTACATACTTAACATAAAGTTCGGGACAGGGCCCCGCCATACCAAACAATATGTGTCTAAATCATACTGACCAAACAAGCAACTCCGGAGCAAATGGAGTGCATTAACATCTTCCGCTTAGCTGATAGCCTACTTGGAGGACTCTCGACCTGTCTATCAGGACCTGCGGGCATGAAACGCAGCGTCCACAAGAAAAAGGGACATTAGTAAGAATAATGTACTGAGTATACAAGGCACATAAATAAGTACATAAAGACATGAAAGAAATATATAGTAAATGACCCAACCTGTAAGTCGGGATAACTCTGTAAATCATAAAATACTTATAGTGTATATCCGTATGAATGTCATGTCGTGCATAGGTACATGTGTTCATAACATCATCAAGCCTCTGAGGGCATCCCATCATATCATCTCGGCCACTGTGGGCAAAATTATCAACGTATACCAGCTGATCAGGCGGTGGTGCGTATATAACGCCGTAACCTTTTCCCATATCCCATATACATATAATATACATATATACGCGTATATAACGCCATCTGTTCATGGGGTCAATGTACATGTATATATGAATGCAATGCATGAGAAGTACGTCAATAAAATCTTTTGGAATATCGTATGACCATTATGCCTTTGATTAATATCATAAAGTAAAAATTATCAACTTACATATTTTGTGAGACCCATGAATAGATGATAGAATAATAGACACATGGGGAATCAAGAACATAAGCATCTTTAGCATTTCTATGAATAGAGTCATTTATGGAAGTTGCACATTTCTCGTTTCGTTTGTATTGTATGGAGCATGCCAAAAGGAAAGAAGGCATAGCCTTAACATACCTACGCCGATTCTCTTGATAATCCCTTTAGCACATGTCAATTGCGACAGATCACGTAAAGGCGGATCGAAGTAGGGAAAAATCCGTATGATATTCTTGAGGAAGATTGTACCGTGTTCCCTTTGAATTGCATCTTACACTGCTATTACATAATCTCATATGAATTTGCTGAAATAGATCTATTATTATTGTTGAAGATCTCATTATTTACCCTTTTTGAAGCCTTTCTCCATTAGAAACTCAAGGCAATTTTCATGTAGAAATCAAGCTAATGTTGAAAGAAATTTATGTTTGTCATGGCAGATCCGTATGTTCTCTTTCCTAAAATGAATGAAGGAATTTGAAAGTTTACTTATTATAGTGGTGTGGGCGCCAATTGATAAGGGTTACTTGGAAAAAGACTTTTCCAAATTATGCCACCTTTCAACCCAATTTAAGAGTCACATTTACCTTGCTCTTGGCTGCAATGTTGAGCCTCTCTAAGATATATCCAAATATTCACCCCTTTTCCTTAATCAACTCATTAATCCCCATTAATCTAATAATTGAATAATTATCCACATAATTAAGAATTATTATCTCAAATTACTTATAATATTACTCACTTTTAACATACATATACACCTTACTATCATGGTCATGTGGTACCTTATATTGTAATAGTCCATAAATACCAAGTATTATAGCTCGGACCGTATATTATCCCAAAATGTCAAACTTCGATGAAACTCATCTTTTTCGATTTGCTTACCCTCTCACCTTCAAGAATTTACTTATCACTTGTTTGAAATAGCGTAATACTTATAATCCTAAAATAATCTCATTCCCGAACTTACTTCGATTAACTTACGATGAAACTTTAACGTATAAAAATACGGAATGTAACATCTCATTTCCTAGCTTATATCAATTTACTTATGGCGTACTTCCACGTATGAAAACATGGGGTATAACATCATTCTCCCTTTTGGAACATTCGTCCTCGAATGTTGACTGATGCACTTATCATTTTCATAACTTATGTCTTCCGAATACTTTAGTACTCTTCTTGCCATCTAGGCAACTGTTCTGTGAATAAATCC
>NW_017682427.1:0-7429 GCF_001879085.1 Nicotiana attenuata | reverse complement strand
TCCGCTTCGTAATAATGGCTTACGATTCAGGTGTGTTTTCTGTAACAATTTTATGTAAGATTATCATGTTCAAGATCCTGGTATGAATTAAAGTTTATGTCTACATGTCATGAGCCTAGATTGTTTGAACTGATAATCTTCGTAAAAGAAATTATATATCTCTAACTGTATTGCTGTTACGAAAGTGCCGTATTGCTAAAATTAGAACTTCACATATATTCAAAGATTTAATGATATATGTGAGGTTTCTGTTCATAGACAAAATATCATGATGGATAATAACTTATGGGATAAACTCTAGTTATATTATGTCAAATCGTCATTTATGGATCATCAAATTAATTGGTTTCATCCACCAATTTCATCTCTGTATTTCGCTCTTCGGGGCTTGTAAGCACATTTTCTTGGTTTGAACAGATATTTGATGTTAAAATTAGAAAAAGATGATGAAGAGTGTGGATTACAGTTTAATTAGCAATAAACACTAAAGTTATTCCTTGTCTTAAGTTTCTGGCGGCTATGTGATTATTGACTAATAAAGAAGAAAAGTAATTAATATTTGTACCGGGAATATAAACCTGTGGGATCAGATTACCCCAAAATCTCGTCACGGTGCACAAAGGCTTTCAATATATTAATGAATTTCATTGGATGATTTTGTTAAATTGAATCACTTATGTTCGTTAAAAGCCATATTTTGTCCAATCAAATTGCCTATTGTTAAGTTATTCTGTGCAATAAAGTATTTCTTGTTTCAGGCCATACGACGTATTATGGTCATTAAATTGATAAACTCATTTATTATTTTTTTTTATGTATGTAATTTATGTTCGTAGAGTTTGTTAATCACCAAAGTGATCAAACATGATTGCTCACATGCATAAAATCTTATGATATTTATTTTATGTATGCATTTATGTTTATATAGTTTGTTAGTCGCCAAAGTGGCCAAACTAGCATGTATGAAAAATATGCATACATAAATTTTTTAGTTTATCCATGAAATTAATGAAATGCCTATAATTAAAAAAAATAGATAAATTAATTTTCACTATTGCTAGAACTTAAGGATTTACCCAAAGGCGGATCAATTATTCTATGAATAGTGAATATGATGATGTAATTTAATATTTTTTAGTCAAATATATATTGTCTGTCCAAAGATGTCATATATGTTTGGTTAAAAATATTTAATTACCTATTAAAGACTAAATGGCATTTAAATTATAATAGTGTGTCATAGTATTTTGCCCAAAGGATAACTGCGATATGCTTTAATTATTTTACTGAATCCATATTGATTTGTGAGCATCTATTATCTATTTTGTAGTTATTCCTCGTCATTCGCATGCTTCGTCTGTTATTGTGTTCAATGGATTGAACTTCTCTTAATGGCATGAACAGGTCCAGTTCCACTTAGGTGTAATGGATCTTGACTTGGCTCTACTGAATGATAAGCCCACTGCCATTACTGATACGAGCAGTGCGGATGAGAAGTCTTTCCATAAAGCATGGGAACGCTCTAATAAGCTGAGCCTTATGTTTATGCGAATGAGTATTGCCAACAACATTAAGAGTACTATTCCACAAAAAGAAAGTGCCAGGGAATACCTGAAGTTTATGGAAGAATGTTTTCGTTCTGCAGATAAGTCTCTCACTGGTACACTAATGGCTGAACTCACAACCATGAAGTTTGATGGATCGGGTAGTATGCAAAACCATATCATCAAGATGACTAACATTACAACAAGACTTCAGACCTTGGGGATGAAAGTTGATGACTCCTTCTTGGTTCAGTTTATTATGAACTTGTTGCCTCCTGAGTATGGGCCTTCTCAAATTAACTATAACACTATTAAGGATAAGTAGAATGTTAGAAAATTGTCTAGTATGCTTACTCAGGAGGAGTCAAGACTTAAGAAACAAGAGAGTCATTCAATTAACCTCATGGGTCAAGGAGCTGGTAAAGGACTTAAAGTGAAGGCCAACAAGTTCAATAAGAAGAAAGCACCTGCTAAAGCTCCACAGGATGCTAACAAGGAACATAAAGCAGATGTGTGTTGTTTCTCTAACAAGGAAGGACGCTATCAGAAAGATTGCTTGAAACGTAAAGCATGGCTCGAAAAGAAAGGTAAAATTAGTGCTTTTGTATGTTTTGAATCAAATTTAATAGAAGTTCCTAATAATACTTGGTGGCTTGATTCTGGTGCAACTGCTCATATATCTACTACGTTGCAGGGATTCCTTACGATCCAAACTCAAATCCAAATAAGGATTTCTTG
Source organism: Nicotiana attenuata (assembly GCF_001879085.1). Lineage (NCBI taxonomy): Eukaryota > Viridiplantae > Streptophyta > Magnoliopsida > Solanales > Solanaceae > Nicotiana > Nicotiana attenuata. The sequence continues at coordinate 5,147 of NW_017682427.1, read as the reverse complement.
TTTATGGGAAATTGTATGAAGGCTCCAATTGAAGGCATATGGACTTATCATTTGATCATGGAGACTGGACGTCACCTTGATCTATGACATACTCTTTATGTACCTTCAGTTTCTAGGAATTTGATTTCTCTTTCAAGACTTGATGTTTTTGGATTTGATTTAAAGTTTGGAAATGGATGTTTAAATTTATATATGAATGCTATTTTTTATGGTTCTGGTACTCTTAGTGATGGTTTATATAAATTGATGTCACGACCCAAATCAATGGGCCGCAACGGGTACCCGGTACCTTACTCATCCGAGTACCAACGTAACGTATCTCTCGTATCATACTATTATAGGTAAATGAGCCGGAGAGGTTGTCATGAGATAAGTAGAATAAACATGAGAGAATACTTTACATAGACGACCCAACTGATAGAAAAACTTACATACGTGGCATACGGGTCTATAAGGCCAACATGATCATTTGTAAACTCAATACATAGGCTGACAAGGCCATACAAGTATCCGTATATATGACATCTATCTACAAGCCTCTAAGAGTACATAAGCATCACAAAGGTCGGGACTGAGCCTCGCCATACCAATCAATACATGTCCTAATTATACTAACCAAATAAGCAACTCTAGAGCAAATGGAGCGCACCAACACCTTCCGTTGAGCTGATAGCCTACTTGGAGGACTCTCAACCTGTCTATTGGAACTTGCAGGCATGAAAAGTAGCGTCCCCATGCAAAAGGGACGTCAGTACAAATAATGTATCGAGTATGTAAGGAATAAAAATTAGTAACCAATAAACATGAGAGAAACACGGGGCAAAAAACTCAACATGTAAGTCTGGATAACTCTGTAAATCATGAAATACTTAGTGTCATGCATATGCGTATGAATGTCATGTCGTGCATAAGTACATGTGTTCATAACATCATCAAGCCTCTGAGGGCATCCCATCATATTATCTCGACCACTGTGGGCAAAATTATCAACGTATACCAGCTGATCATGTGGTGGTGTGTATATAATGCCGTAGCCTTTTCCATATCCCATATACATACAATATACATATATACGCGTACATATGACGCCATCTGGTCATGGGTCAATGTACATGTATAAATGAATGCAATGCACGAGAAGTACGTCAATGAATCTTTCGGAATGTCATAAGACCATTATGCCTTTGAGTAATATCATGAAGTAAACCTTTTTTCAACTTACGTATTTTTTGAGACCCATGAATAGATGATAGAATAATAGGACACATGGGGAATCAAGAACATAGGCATCTCTAGTATTTCTATGAATAGAGTCATTTATGGAAGTTTTGCATTTGCTCGTTTCGTTGTATCGTATGTATCATGCCAAAAGAAAAGAAGGGATAGCCTTAACATACCTGAGCCGATTCTCTTGACAATCCCTCTAACACACGTCAATTGCGACAACACGTAACGGCGGATCGAAGTACGGGAAAATCCGTATGATATTCTTGAGAAAGATTGTATGGTGCTCTCTTAGAATTGCATCTCGACCAATCCAGATTCGCGCTTCTTTTTGCTTTCCGTGTTTGTACACTCAACATAGTGTACTTTTAGAGATCTATTCATATAGAAGCTTAATTCCTCACAAAAAGATGAACCAAGAAATGGCTTTTAGGCAAAGTGATTCACCCGTTAGTTAAAACACCTAGAATCCTACCTTAATAAGGTAACAAACCTTCTTAAAATATTTGGCTTTTGTGGGCCCTACTTTAGGATGGCTAAGCCACACATAAAAGATCTCTTAATGCCACCTTACTACATGGAGTAAGAGTCCCAAATTTGATTGTTGAGCCTTCTTCACTTGCTGCCACGTGAGACTCTTTACATTTATCCAAAGATCTTGATTAATCAGTTAATCTCCCACTAAAATGAATAATTATCCAATTATCCATATAATTAAGACTTATCTCAAATTACTTATAATACTACTCAGTTTTAACACACTTTATACACCTTGCCATCATGGTCATGTGGTACCTTGTGTGGCACTAGTCCATAAATACGGGGTATTATAGCTTAGATCGTATTTTATCCCAAATTGTCAAACTTCGACGAAACTCATTTTCTTCGATTCGCTTACCCTCTCACCTTCATGAATTTACTTATCACTTGTTTGAAATAGCAGAATATGTATAACCTCCAAATAATCTCATTTGACTTATGACGGAACTTTAACGTACGAAAATGCGGGATGTAACATCTCATTTCCGAGCTTATATCAATTTGCTTATGGCGTACTTGCACGTATGAAAACGTGGGGTGTAACATCATTCCCCCCTTTGGAACATTCGTCCTCGAATGTTGACTGATTCATTTATCATAATCATTACCTATAGCTCTTGCGTATACTTTAGTACTCTCCTTGCCATCTAGGCAACTGTTCTGTGAATAAATCCAAGGGCCAGGGCTTTCCCCCCTTTAGGCCTCTTTCTCACACCACGACTTGTGGTCGGAGTCCTTCTAATCTTGTAATGTTGCAACCTTCCATCATGCAGCCTGTACGACCCTGACCTTGTAAGTGCACCTATGCAACTCTTCTCTCCTCTTCCCTCAAGTTTTTAGCCAATCTCTAGGCCTCACTTTGTAAACATATATAGATCTTGATAAGATGTCCCTCTGGGCATCTATAGGTATGCTGAAGTTCTTCGCTCGGTACTTTGTCGAACTTACGAATATTGCTATATCATATTTCATAGACCTAGTTATCCATTCGTATGACTTTACTGCATCTAGGTAGTTCATACTATACCATAACTCTTACTTCGATTTATTGTTGCTGAGGTCTGCTACCAAACTCCAGGTTACTCTCGTTGCTTCTCCTATATGTATAAATCTAAGTCCTTAATACTTCTTCATTACTGTTCATCTTAAGAATGATGGCCTATTCTCATCTCATACTTTGTAACTTTTATCCATCTATTGTTGATTCACCTCAATGTCGATCTGCAATCTACCACTGATAACTTGAAACCTCTTATGTAATACACTGTTACTAGGGCTTACGTCTCATCTAGGGATATCTGAAGTGACTTGCCTAATCCACCTAGGGGCGATACTATACTTCAATAACCATATTTCATAACATCCCAATGTGATTCACCTTACGTGGGTATTTTAATCCCGTACAATTCATGAATCCCTTTTTTTTCTTCAAATCATTACTCAATCAAAGGCCTAAATGTCATCCTTTATCTATCACAATTACACCCTTATTCTACTATCAGGGCAGCATTCCATCTCTTCTAAATGCTACTTATGATGAGTAACTCCTTTGAGTTCATTCAGGCTAACCCGAGCTTTCTATAACTTAGAGAAACCATAACCATCAGCTCTCTTGTTTTCATGGGCTTAATCCTGAGGACTTATCCATTGTCGCCACTTTCTCACTCACCCTTTCTTATCCTTACTCCGGTCTTCCTAAAACCTTGTTTCTTTACCATACTTTAGCTTGCGACCTACACATATCTATTTATACTACTCGCAACCTTCCTTCAACTTGCTTGCACCATAGATTTCCTTGTGTTATTCTGGAACATCAAGCGAGACATCACATCATCTCTAATTCTTCTCTACTCTCTTAACTAGACCTCTCAGTACCTAGAAACCATAGGCTGGAAGATATGCCACTTACGATGCCGCTATCATTCCTGGATACTGAATCCCAGCGCTTCTAGCCTTCTATCCGAAGTATGGACTATTCACAACCTTCTGCATTTGGGTATCTCGTACGTTGTACACCTTTACCTTACTTACCTTAAAATCTCGCATCACATCTTCTATCTCTTTCGTGACCTCCCTTCCACATAGGTATAATTCACATTCACAACTTGAAAATCTATTATAATACTTGCACCTCTGGTGCATACACAATCCAGTGGGAGTTTCATACTAAATTCTTATGAGGCTGGTACTCTTCTAACTAGCTTTATCGTAGAGACGTTATAAAATATGGTTATTGTACTATCTCTCTTGTACCTCTATTATTAAGGGTGATCCTGCAATGTTCTCAATCACGATTTCTATAATTTTTTGGGTCTAATAATCAGACTCCTGATTTACTTAGTTGATGTAACTCTTTAGTTTCCTCCTTCTTCTGATCAGCCTTTATGTAGGCTTAAGCTATCTTCCGATCTGCGGCTCCTGATATTAGTTATTACTTTAGCCTTTCATGGACGCTATGGAATATCCGTGATACCATCATCTAAGAATTCAATCCTTTGTCTATGGCCTGGACTCAGTTCTTTCTTTTAACTTATACCGGAGTTTTCTACGACTGTATGAATGTCAATATATATATTGCATGGATAATACTCTGAAATCTTAAGTGCGTTCATAACATAACAAACTCTGGATCATTGGTCAAATAATTCCTTTCGTTCCTTCTCAACTTTCTTTAAATGTAAGCAATTACTCTTCTTGGTCGTTCTGCCACTTGTTGCATGAATACTTGGCTTATCTTAGTTCCCACGCATACCGGAAGTTTCGTGCAACTCATATGATCTCAAATATTACTTTTGATTTTACTTCCCGTTCATTAGCCACGGTAGGTGCCACTTTCTTTTGGAGTGAATACAATTTTGTAGTGAGACTGTCTTTACAAGACCATTTTCTCTTTAAGTGTGCTTAGGTTGAAGCCTTCTTCCTTATTTACTCAGCTAGTCTTTTGTTGTAGTACCTAGGGAGGACCCTCTGACTCTTGTAAAGATGCAAGCTTATTACCTCGTATACCCGATGGAATTCTTGATGTTCGTACTCACCTATAATTATCCTTAGTTACTTACCTCCACACCCATATGCTCGTACGGTTGCTTCTGAACTGAAGTTTTAATTGTCTTCCTAGTGACACTCTCTTTTATTTCCGTAATACTCATACGGTACCTTTAACTATCCCAACTCCTATCTGAATATATCTCAAGTATTACAATGTCATAACTGCGAGGCTGAATTTACTATGTTGGGTATTACTATGTTTATCTTGCATGATCTGCTGATTCGTCCGTAACCTCCTGTCTAGCCATAACTAGGCTCTTCCTGAATCAACTACCAACTACTCGTTGGACCATTCTCATATATATATATATATATATATATATATATATATATAT
>NW_017682426.1:6396-9894 GCF_001879085.1 Nicotiana attenuata | reverse complement strand
CTCAAGAACCAGTAGAAGAATAATGTAGTAATTCCTTCTGTCCTTATAGCTCTGGATCACCCTAGGATATGGTTCAACTGTCAAATCCTAATGGGCGACCAACTATGTGTCCATGTCAAATATAATCGACCATTGAATGACCTAAGAAACTCTTTTCTTCTTTTCATTCAATTGCCCTGGCCAAGGTCTTAATTTGTTCGTTTATAATTCATGACAACTTGGAGCTTAAACTCATTACCAAGAGTTGACAGATTCCATCTTGATCAATCACTAATTCTACAAGTATTCAATCGTACCCAATATCCTTTCAACTATCGCCCTAGGCACAACAAATAACTTGTCAATTACTATGACGATCTCAGGTCAAAGGAAACTTTTACATCACATTCTTCAAGAGAATATCCTATTGACAGTTTATGGTAATTCTAACCATTAGGAATTATCCAATGAGTCGGTTCAATGATCATATCTCTATATGCATCATCTATCTATGTAATTTAGTTAATAAGATCAACTAATCTTTATCCCATAAAGACGATCACATAAATATTGATCTAACCGGATTACTAATGTCCAAATTAATAATCCTACGATCAAGAACAAATTTAGATTAAATTATAAGAAACTTTACTCTCATTATCATGATCTCCATCACAATGTCAAGTCTTAAAATTTAATCAAGGACCTTATCAAATTAATCAAGCAATTAATAATAATGATAAAAGAATATCAAATGCCATATATATATATTCTATATCAAATAATGTTCACAAAAAATATGTTCAGATCATCAAATATGATATTGGATCTAGGGCATATCTACTATATCCCTAACAATCTCCCACTTGCACTAGAGCCAATCGCTCTTGTACTTCATTCCCAATTTTCACTTGTGCTTGTCAAACTCCTTTGCGCCAAGAGCTTTAGTGAATGGGTCTGCAGCATTTTCTTTTCCATCAACCTTTTGAATCTCGACGTCTCCACGTTCAATGATCTCTCTTATCAAGTGATACCTTCGCAGAACGTGTTTGGATTTTTGGTGTGATCTTGGTTCTTTTGCTTGAGCAATGGCTCCAGTGTTGTCACTCAACAGTGGAACCGCACCTTCTATTGAAGGAACCACACCAAGTTCTGTTAAGAACTTTTTCATCCATACAGCTTCCTTAGCAGCTTCACTAGCTGCTATATATTCTGCTTCAGTCACTGAATCAGCTACTGTAGCTTGTTTGGAACTTTTCCAACTCACCGCACCACCATTTAAGGTGAATACATAACCAGAAATAGATTTGCTATCATCTCTATCTGAAGAGAAACTTGCATCAGTATAACCTTCAAGTTTCAACTCAGAATCTCCATAGATGAGGAATTGGTCTTTACTCCTTCTTAAGTACTTAAGAATGGTCTTCACCACCTTCCAATGTTCCTCACTAGGATTTGCCTGATATCGGCTAGTCACTCCAAGTTCATAAGCCACATTAGGACGTGTACATGTCATGGTATACATGATAGCTCCCACTGCGCTAGCGTATGGGATCCTACTCATGCATTCTCTCTCTTCAGGTGTTTTTGGACAATCCTCCCTACTGAGAGTAATTCCAGTGCCTATCGGTAGATATCCTCTTTTGGAATTATCCATGTTATACCTCTTTAAGATGGTATCAATGTACAAAGACTGGGAAAGTCCAAGCAGTTTCCTAGATCTATCTCTATAGATCTTTATTCCTAATATATAAGCTGCCTCTCCCAAGTCTTTCATGGAGAACTGTTCAGATAGCCAAATCTTGGTACTTTGCAATGCCGGTATGTCATTCCCTATGAGCAATATATCATCAACATACAATACTAGGAATATAATTGTGCTCCCACTAACCTTTTTGTACACACAAGGTTCTTCTTCTGTCACGACCCCAAAACCCGATCGTGATGGCGCCCAACGCAACTGCTAGGCAAGCCCGACCAATTACACTCTAAACCCGAGCGTAAAGCCCAAAACCATTTATTTAAAAATCATTAATAGCGAAGAAACCAAAAATATAGCTGATAGATGTAAAACAACCCGAATATCAACAATACAGAGCAACCTCCCAAAGATCTGGGGGTCATGAGTCTAGAGCCTCTACCAGAATAGCATAATAATACTGTAATGCTATATAGTCTGAACTACGCGGATAATCAAATAACAGGAAAAAGGGGGAGGAGTCGGGTCCTGCGGACGCCAGGCAGCTACCTCGACAACTCCGAATGGAAACTCTGAAGAACAGCAATAAGCTCAACTAGCTCCTGAGGTACCTGGATCTGCACACATGGTGTAGGGAGTAAAGTGAGTACTACCAACTCAGCGGTAATAGACATGTATAATGACATTGAAAGTAAGAAATCCCAATATACGACAAAGTAAAGCTACAACAGTATTTCTTCACATTTAACAGTGTAACATCAATAAGTATTAACAGATAGAGCAGATAAGGTTCGATGCATGAATGCAATGCAAATGCACATGACCGCTACGACGCGTAGCCCGATCCATTTGGGTACCCGCGCTCACTGTGGGGGTTCAGACTCCGGAGGGGCTCCTACAGCCCAAGCGCAATATCATAGTAACATACGCTGCGGCGTGCAGCCCGATCCACTATCAGTCCAGCTATATGCATGCAAGCCACACAGGCACAGTCAACTTACCAGTTTTAGTTCCAATTATCAGTAATTATCGATTAGGTGTTTGAAACCTTAGAATTTTGCTAGTCATTTTAGGAAAAATGTTTAGCTCAGGACTGATATCATGAAAACATGCTATAAATCACAGAAACAGTGATAATAATCCCTACGGGATCCAAATAACCGGCACGCAGCCCAAATATATCCATAACCATCCAAGTAGGAGGTTTACCAGCTAATTTATAGCCAACAACACAGTACAACATCACTCGGGCGGACTAAGCCATAGTCCCCAATCACATTCGACCCCGCACTCACCGTAGAATACGTGTCTCGCCTCAATATAGCGTCACAGTGTGATATACCGGGGTTTCAAACCCTCAGGTCATCATCCACATCTATTACTCACCTCGAACCGGCCACGAGACTAGTCCGCTAAGACTTTCCCTCTTGAATCAACCTCCTCGGGTGCCGAATCTGATCAAAATCACAAGGAATACATTAAAATAGGCTAATGGAACATAACCCAATCGAAAGAACTCGAAAAACACCCAAAAACACGAAGTTGGCAAAACCCGAGCCCCGGGCCCACTTCTCGAAAAATTACGAAATTTACATTTCCGGAATCCTCGTCTCACCACGAGTCCATACATACCAAATACACAAGAATCGGAGTCCATTTGACCCCTCAAATCGCCAATTTAGACTCTCTTAGGCTTCAAGCCCTAACCTCCATTTTTACCCTTTAATTCCTTGAATTTTCAGTGTTTAATCCTTGTTTTTATACCCTAACAACATTATTTGAGGCTACAAGTTCATACCTGATGGAATCTCCTTTGAAAT
>NW_017682426.1:0-4863 GCF_001879085.1 Nicotiana attenuata | reverse complement strand
CCCGTCCGTCTGAGGATGGAATGCAGTGCTCAACTCTACCTGTGAACCCAACTCTCGCTGAAAGGTCCTCCAGAACTGAGAAGTAAACTGAGTACCTCTATCTGATATAATAGAAACTGGGACCCCATGCAATCTCACGATCTCACGGATGAAAATCTCTGCTAACCGCTCCGAGGAATAGGTAGTACATACAGGAATGAAGTGCGCGGATTTGGTCAGCCTATCCACAATCACCCAAACTGAGTCAAACTCCTCGCTGTCCGGGGGAGACCACTCACAAAGTCCATGGTAATCCTCTCCCATTTCCACTCGGGAATATCTATACGCTGAAACACACCACCGGGCCTCTGATGCTCATACTTGACCTGCTGACAGTTGAGGCACCGAGCTACATGACTCACAATATCCTTCTTCATTCTTCTCCACCAGTAATGCTGTCTCAAATCCTGATACATCTTCGCGGCACCTGGATGGATAGAATACCGCGAGCTATGGGCCTCCTCCAATATCAACTCCCGAAGCCCGTCCACATTGGGCATGCAAATCCGGCCTTGCATCCTCAACACACCATCTCTATCAATAGTCATATCTCTGGCATCATCGTGCTGAACTCTGTCCTTAAGGACAAGCAAGTGTGGATCATCATACTGGCGCTCACGAATGCGATCATATAAGGAAGACCGAGAAACAACACAAGCCAACACCCGGCTAGGCTCTGAAATATCTAACCTCACTAACCGATTGGCCAACGCCTGAACATCAACTGCAAAGGGTCTCTCCCCAATTGGAATATACGCCAGGCTGCCCATACTAACCGCCTTTCGGCTCAAAGCATCGGCCACTACATTGGCCTTCCCCGGATGATATAAAATGGTGATGTCGTAATCCTTGAGCAACTCAAGCCACCTCCGCTGCCTCAAATTTAGATCCTTCTGCTTAAACAAGTGCTGGAGACTGCGATGATCGGTATACACCTCACAGGACACGCCATACAAATAGTGCCTCCAAATCTTCAAGGCATGAACTATGGCAGCTAACTCTAAATCATGAACAGGGTAGTTCTTCTCATGAGGCTTCAGCTGACGCGAAGTATAAGCAATAACCCTACCCTCCTGCATCAACACACAACCTATCCCAATTCTCGATGCATCACAATACACGGTATAAGAACCTGAAGCTGATGGCAAGACTAACACTGGAGCTGTGGTCAAAGCTGTCTTGAGCTTCTGGAAGCTCTCCTCGCACTCATCCGACCACACGAATGGTGTACTCTTCTGCATCAACCTGGTCAAGGACGAAGCAATAGATGAAAATCCCTGGACAAACCGGCGATAATACCCTGCCAAACCAAGAAAACTCCGGACCTCCGTAGCTGAGGACGGTCTAGGGCAACTCTGCACCGCCTCTATCTTCTTTGGGTCAACCTGAATACCATCACTAGACACCACGTGTCCCAGAAAAGCTACAGACCCAAGCCAAAACTCACATTTGGAGAACTTTGCATAAAGCTTCTCCTCCCTCAACCTCTGTAATATTACTCTTAAATGCTGAGCATGCTCCTCCTGGCTATGCGAGTACACCAGGATGTCATCAATAAACACAATCACAAAGGAATCCAGATACGACCGGAACACGCTGTTCATCAAATGCATGAACGCGGTTGGGGCATTAGTCAGCCCAAAAGACATAACTAGAAACTCATAATGTCCATATCTTGTCCTGAAGGCTGTCTTCATGATATCAGAATCTCTAATCTTCAGCTGGCGATAGCCTGAACGAAGATCAATCTTCGAGAACACCCTCGCTCCCTGGAGCTGATCAAACAAGTCATCAATACGGGGTAGAGGATATTTGTTCTTCACCGTTACCTTGTTCAACTGCCTATAATCAATACACATCCTCATTGAGCCATCTTTCTTCATGACAAACAATACCGGTGCACCTCACGGTGACACACTCGGGCGAATGAACCCCTTATCTAGAAGTTCCTGAAGCTGCTCCTTCAATTCCTTTAACTCAGCTGGTGCCATACGATAAGGAAGAATAGAGATGGGCTGAGTGCCCGGCACCAAATCGATACCGAAGTCAATATCCCTGTCCGGCAGCGTGCCCGACAGGTCTGATGGAAACACATCCGGGAAATCCCTCACCATGGGCACAGAATCAATACTAGGAGTCTCAGCTCCAACATCTCTCACAAATGCTAAATATGATAAACATCCTTTCCCAACCATCCGCTGGGCCTTTAAGAAAGAAATCACCCGGCTGGGGACATAATTAGTCGAACCCCGCCACTCGATCCTCGGAATACCCGGAACGGCCAACGTAACTGTCTTAGCATGACAGTCTAAGATAGCATGGTACGGAGATAGCCAATCCATACCCAGAATCACATCGAAGTCTACCATACCCAACATCAGCAAATCAACTCGGGTCTCCAGACCCCCAATAGCAACACGACAGGATCGATATACGTGATCTACAATAATAGTATCACCCACCGGGGTGGATACATGCACAGGCAAGGCAAGACAACCACGGGTCGTACCCAGATGATGGGCGAAATATGAAGACACATAGGAGTATGTAGACCCGGGATCAAACAAAATAAAAGCATCTCTGTGGCAAACTGAGATAATACCTATGATCACTGCGTCAGATGCAACAACGTCTCTCCTGTCTGGAAGCGCATAGAACCGAGCCTGACCACCGCTTGATCGATCAACACTCCTGGGGCGACCTCTAGCTGACTGACCCCCACCCCTACCTGACTGGGATGGTGTTGAAGTAGATGGAGTAGAAGAGGAGGGCTGATCCCTCTGCTGAGACCGACCACTACGAAGCCGAGGGCACTGCTTCCTCATGTGGCCAAACTCGCCACACTCATAACAACTACCCGAAGCTGGAGAAGGGGACTGAAGGGAACCCCTCGCCGCAGATGAGCCCTGGGCTGAAGAAGCAGGAGTAGAACTCTGAGCTGGAAGGGCACTGAGTGAAGACTAGCCCTGCTGATAGGATTATTGTCATTTGCGTTGGCCGGACGGCCTCTTCGTGGAACTTGAGGTGGTATAACCTCCTCGGGTTCAAGATCATCTACCTCCTCCCCCGCATTCACGTTGCCAAGAGGGTCGTTTGCATTGAGAGCCATAGTACCTGATTGATCGACACAAACAGAATTAGTAAACAAGAAGGAAAGAGAAGCAAAACACAAAACTAGCTACACAGATAGTCAACACCGTAAGCTCCCCGGCAACGGCGCCAAAAAGTTGATCGCGGCCGTCTCAACACTACACAATTGTAGGAAGAGTGGGTAGCAATAACTAATACCCGAATAGTGGATCGGGGTCGAATTTCCACAGGGAGCTTGGAATGGAGTTGTATTGCCTGTTTAGCCTAGAATTGCGTTTGTACTTCTACTTGCACTCCTAACATTTTTGGGGGTTTTTATATTTAAAACTACTATTGTAATCTAAGGATTAAAGCTAAATTATTCTAAGGAAATATTGCTAAGTTGTGCTTAATATAGGAAAAAGGCACTAGGGTCGTGACACTACCTAGGTGGCTAGCTAACGGGTAGAAGCTACTAAGGGGAGATTGATAAATCTAGGTTTATTGCTATAGTCGTTGCACAATTGCACTCATTCTCATACCTCTCGGTAGAGAGAACGATTTTGCCCAATTGACTCTCTCGAGACCAATTAGGTAGGCCAATTAGACCAGGCAACTAGGGCTCAAGTAGGGTAGTTACTCTTTCGAGGTTTAACCCGTTAATTGGGACTACCATTCTCATGGGTCCCTCCCAATTCCTTGTTGGGTTAACTTTTAGGGTCATATGACTCTCTTTCTCAAGAAGAATTAGACCCACTAAGCTTGAATTCATGTTTGCAACCACAAATTCTAGATTGAAACACAAAATCAACCCAAATAACAAATACCCAATCTCAATCTCACCCTAGAATGCAACACCCATTAACTACCCACACTAGGGTTCAGCCACAACCCTAGCTAATGGATTTAGCTAGACATAATTAAAGAAAAAACAGTAGAAATAGATGATGAAAATAACATAATGATTGATTACTAATTAAAAATTATGATATTGAAGAGGAAAATTGCCAAAATAGGCTACACAATAGTTCTCACAAGCGCAGCTCTTGTTCAGAATCTAAAACTTGACCTAAAAATGGTAAAAAGATCTATTTATACCCAGCTGGAAAATCTGGACAAAAATACCCCTGCGGGGTCAGCGCGGACTGCGCAAAAAGGTAGCGCGGCCGCGTAGGCTCTTTGAACTCTAACATTTCATCTTCTGAAGTTGGGGGCCGCGGACCGCGCACAAATGTAGCGCGGCCGCGGCGGAGGGTCGGCGCGGACCGCGCAGGAATGGGGCGCGGCCGCATAGCTTGACTTAGCCAAAATTCCATGTCTCTGAATCTCCTTCACGCGGACCGCACTGATATGTAGCGCGGCCGCGTGAGACTTAAGCCTTCTCTGAACTTCCCTTGCGCGGACCGTGCAGGAATGGGGCGCGACCGCGTGGCTTGAACCTCAAGTTACCCCTCTCTGAATCTCCTAGCGCGGCCGCGTGGCATATCAGTGCGGTCCGCGCTAGGTCTTCCTGTTCCCCACTTCACTTGTTCTTGACACTTGTTCTATTGCTATTCTCTGCTCCTGCTTATTATTAGCCGGCTGAAAGCCAAGGCTAATATAGTGTTACTACCTTGTCTTTGCATCCTGCTTTTGCTCTTTTACTGGTATGTCCTAATTAATTTTCAAGTCTCACACCAATGTGTTTATTTTGTTTCAGTTCATTATCTTTGTGATTTTCTTCTACTTATGCTTCTCCTGCTCAATGTGTAATTG
>NW_017682425.1:6032-9897 GCF_001879085.1 Nicotiana attenuata | reverse complement strand
ATAGCGGGCTACATTGGAAAGGATGAGGTTCCGTTGAGGAACAAATACTTGGTTGCACCCCGAGTTGTAGCTGTACACAAATTTCTAGACTCCTTGAAGATAGTCAGGGCCGTCCATAACACAGACTTGGCAAATGGTTTTTGTACCCTAAGCTTCATATATCATCGCTATGGTCATATTGGGGGGTTCAACAACCCAGAAAGTAAGATATGTAGCAAAGGAAACCGCCAGAAGTGGGAGGAGCATCGATGTTTCGCTTTTATGGTGGCTTTCTTGGGGCTTTTAGTATTTCCGAGGAAGGATGGGAACATCGATATAAAAATAGCCGGAGTCGTCAGCACGTTAATTACCCAGGCCAAAAGTACACTTGCACCTATGATATTGGCCGACATCTTTCGTGCTCTTACAGCTTGCAAAGCCGGGGAAACTTGCTTCGAGGGGTGCAACTTGTTATTACAAATGTGGATGATCGAGCATCTGTGTCATCGCCCGCAGTTTTTGAGCTACGGGTCTCCAGAAAAAACATGCATAGAAGAATTTTACACGAGGACTGAAGGAGCCAAATTGCCGGAAGGAGTCACGGGATGGACAACATATTTCCGGTCCCTCACGGCTAGCCGAATAGAGTGGAAACTGGGATGGTTACCCGTTGATGAAATCGTATATATGCCGGCAGCCCGACCACACTTCCTTCTAATGGGGCTTAGAAGCATTCAGCCTTACACCCCGTATCGAGTGTTGAGGCAGCTGGGGAGATGCCAGATAGTGCCCAAGGATGAAGATCTTAGTTTGCAAGTGATTGAGATTGGCCCTGATGGCCAGTTCCCTGAAACAATAGTTCGCCAGATTTGGAACGAATGCCAATACTTAAAAAGGGATACTTGCGTACGGGATCGGGCCAAAGGTGAAGTGTCGCCAGGATATCTTGCTTGGTATAGAAGGGAATGTGAGCATGAAAGGCCAGCTAAAAGACCACACATCCAGGACTTTGCTGAATCATCGCAAGAACAGTGGGCTTGGTTAGCTAAAGAAAACGAGTACAGGGCCCGCATAGGAGCATTGGAAAAACAGGTCCAAGACCTCCGGTTTGAAAATAGCTTGCAGGCTGCCGCTGACGAAGGTGAGAGAAAAAGATTGGCCAAAGAAAATGAAGTCTTACGATCCCAAATCCAAAAGATGAAGCTAGAGGCCGACAACCCCGTCAGAAGTGCCAAAGATACAAAGCTTATAGCAAATCTAAGGCAAAAGGTGAATGATTACAGTTTTGACCTCAACAAAGCAGAAAAGGAATTAGTTGGGGTCCGGAGACAGTTGGCTAAAAATGCAGAAGAACGGGCTCGCATGGTTAAGCAGTTAAAAGAAGAATATGACAATAAGGTCGCAAGATTAAAGGAAAAGGCCACTGCCGCAGAAAACCAAATGATTAAACAGGCAAAGGACTTCGAAGTCGAGAGAGAACACTGTTATAGGGCATTAGCACAGCTAGAAATGGACTTGCAACAACTTCGAGAACAAAGCCATGCGTTTGAGCAGACTTTGGAGGCTAGGGCCCAGCAGATAGGGCGGTTGCTTCAAGAGAAAGGAAGAATCCGAGAGAAAATTTTAACCGTTGCTCATTCTATTACCCGGAAATGCCAGATGTGCGAGAACATGACCAGTACCACCTTCTTTGCATCAATCATGATATTCGTGAAGCAGATAATGAATGACTTAGACAGACTCCAAGGGGAACTTGCATATAGGCCCGCGGCGAGACCGAACGATGTCCCGCGGGCACCAGGGACTTTAATGTATTCATAGTTGTCTGTGAGTCTGCTAGAGTTTACCTTTTGAGTTTGTATTTCATGGAGTTAGCTTGGGCTCGTATTTCTTCTGTCGGAGTTTGTATTTCCCTTTTGCTAAAAGACAGTCAGTGGATTGAGTCTGTACTTTGTTTGAACTAGGATAGTGATGTGGAGTCTGTAGTTCTTTTTGCATCAGAGTCTATCTTGAATCTTTGTAATAGACGTAGTTGCTATCAATAAACATGGAAATTCCCAAAAAACATTCTGCTTTTACTTTACATTTTGTTCTTCAAGAACTACGCTCGGTCTGATTCACGCGGGGTCGTGATACGTAGGCAATCTCCATAGGATTCGACCATAACCAAAAAAAAGGGGAAAAAGAAAGAAAAAAAAAGAGAAGAAAAGAGAAAAGAAAAAAAAAGAAAAAAGAGAAAAGAGCGGAAAAACAAAACTCAAGAAAGGAAGGAAATAGGAACGAGAGAAGACAAAGGCAAGGGTGAAAAACAAGAAGGAAAGATAAGAGTGGGAACTAATTGGCAAGAGAAAGAAATAAAAGCCGGGATGACGCATGTAGTCGAACAGCGACATAATAGCAACGTTTGATTGTTTAGGTGCATCCATCCATCAATGTGCGGTTACCTATTTGTTAAATGCTCTAACCGCTAACAAGTTGTTGTTGATGAGTCCAGGCAGGTGATAAGCTGACTGGCATTCTGGCAACCCACTCTTACAACACACGCTCCAAAGACAAGTCGAAAATGGCCAATCAAGATCTAGAAGCAAGCATCGTTGACCCATCCAGAGAAGAGGAGGCAATGGATGTGAATACAATGAGAGAGGAGATGTATAAGTTAAAGCAGCAGATGGCCGAAATGTACCAGGCTTGGTCGAAGGGACATCCCCCACCAGCCTATCCTGCCAATCCCAATTATCTCCCACCACCCACTCAACCCCAAGATCCTCCCGCAACGAACTCATATCCTGCTCTTCCTACTCACCAGCAATATTACGGAACCACTTCTCAGACACCACCACTGCCACCCTCCAAGCCAATTCCACCACCACCCATCGCCCCAGTATTCGTGGCTCCTCCACCCACCGCATTACATAGGTCCTCAAGCGAACCTCTATTCCAAACCCAGGAAAATCATTATTACCCGCCCGAACCCACCTTCAAACCTCCAGAACCATACTCCTACACTCCCCATTTTAATCTCTCAGCTGAAGAAGAGAAACCTCCCAAAAACCCGGAACAAGAAGAGATGATACGAAAGGTCAAAAGTTTAGAGCAGTCCTTCAGAAACATGCAAGGTCTCGGGGGTCAAGTAAGTGTGGCCTACAAGGACTTGTGCTTGTTTCCTGACGTCCAATTGCCAGTGGGATTCAAACTACCCAAGTTCGACTTATATGACGGCCACGGCGATCCGGTGGCCCACCTGAGGGGTTTCTGCAGCAAGATGAGGGGGGCTGGAGGAAAGAATGAGCTATTAATGGCCTACTTTAGTCAAAGCTTAAGTGGAGCGGCGTTGGAATGGTACACTAGACAATATCATGCTCGGTGGTACACCTGGGATGACTTAGCTCAAGCTTTTGCATGTCATTTTCAGTACAATCTCGAAATAGTCCCGGACCGTCTGTCGTTGACCAAAATCGAGAAGAAGCCCGGAGAAAGCTTTAGAGAATATGGTTTCCGCTGGAGAGAGCAAGCAGCAAGGGTTGATCCCCCGATGAAAGAGAATGAGATGGTGGATTATTTCCTTCAGGCTTTAGAGCCAACTTACTATGGCCATCTGGTGTCCGCTGTGGGGAAAACTTTCAACGAAGTGGTAAAAATGGGAAGCATGGTAGAAGAGGGTCTCAAATCCAACAAAATTATGAGCTACTCAGCACTCAAAGCAACCACGCAGGCCATTCAAAGCGGCACCGGAGGAGTACTAGGCAAGAAGAAGAAAGAGGAAGTGGCAGTAGTGGAGTCAAGGGTTTGGTCCAGGGGTCCGTCACCATATTATCACCAACCTCGCCCTCACCCCCAAGCTTACCCGCATACCTCATATGGCCCACCACAGCAGTACTACCCACCT
>NW_017682425.1:0-4817 GCF_001879085.1 Nicotiana attenuata | reverse complement strand
GTGAATCATCTCGAGAAGATTGCGAATAAGATTTTTGAGGTAAATAGGGTGACATTTTCTGATGACGAGTTACCATTGGAAGGAACTGAACATAATAGAGCTTTGTACCTCACAGTGAAGTGTGAAGATTCCGTGGTGACTCGGGTGTTAATTGATAATGGGTCTAGTGCCAACATTTGCCCTCTTTCCACTCTAGAAAAGTTGCAAGTTGACAAGGAAAGAATTCATAAAGACAGCATCTGCGTACGGGGATTTGACGGCGGAGGAAAAAGAACAGTGGGAGATATTGTGTTGGAGCTAACAATAGGACCTGTGGAATTCACGATGGAGTTTCAAGTGCTCGATGTTAGTGTTTCCTACAATCTTTTATTGGGACGACCCTGGATTCATGCCGTCAAGGCAGTACCATCTACTTTGCATCAAATGGTCAAGTTTGAATGGGATCGGCAGGAGATCGTGGTCCACGGAGAGGACCATTCTTGTAATGCTATTACATCCTTTGAGGAAGTTGAAAATGACAAAGGTCCCTGGGTGTATCAAGTCATGGATACAGTGCCAGTTGATAAAATCCCGGAGGGAGAGTGTGTTCCTGGGCCCAAGATAGCTGCCGCATCTGTTATGGTAGCCTCAGAGATGATAAGAAATGGATTCTTGCCCGGAAAGGGGTTAGGTGCTTCACTGCAGGGGATCATACAGCCGGTGTCTCTCCCCGGAAATCTAGACACTTTTGGGCTAGGTTTCAAACCCACTTCAGCTGACATAAGGAGAGCCAAAAAGATGAAAAAGAGAGTGTGGACCCTTCCAAAACCTATTCCCCGCCTTTCTCGTTCCTTCGTCCGGCCTGGTACTAAACAACGCCCAGCAACAGCAGTGCCAAATTCTGTGGTGATAGAACCTGACAAGGAGATGCTCGCAAGGTTTGAAAAGGTGTTCGATGAAGTGAATATGGTGGAACCCGGCGAAGGTCCGAGTGAATTTGATGTGCAGTTCATGGGATCTCAGGCTAAGCTCAATAACTGGGAAGCTACTCCTCTTCCGATTCGGAAGGAGTCGTGGTAGTTAGTTTTTGATTTTCTTTGAGTACTAAATCTGGATTATTTCCAGGGTTGTAATTCAGATTTCTATGTTCCGTCCATTTGGATGAGTTAAACCTTGTTATCTTACAATTCTAATGAAATGCAATGTCCTCTTTTCTTCTTTCCTGATCGCCTTTATTTTGTTTTCTTTTCTCTTTTGTACAGTCCCTTTTATGCTGGTTTCAATGATGTGTCATGCATAAGGAGTCGCCGGCCTAGTCTTGATAATCAATGTGAAATAGTAATACAGGAAATTGAGTGTGATGGCGGAGGGGAATACGATGATGTGGAAGCTTTGGAAGAAATCAGTAAAGAGTTAAATCAATTTGAGGAAAAACCCAAACCTAACTTGAATGACACAGAGGCAATCAATTTAGGGGATCGAGAGAATGTTCGGGAAACAAAAATAAGTGTCCATTTGGATGCCCCGCTCAGGGAGGAGATAATTAGATTGCTGCTTGAATACAAAGATGTTTTCGCATGGTCATATGATGACATGCCAGGTTTGAGTACCGATCTGGTGGTCCACAAATTGCCTGTCTATTCGGCATGCCCGCCTGTCAAGCAGAAGTTGAGGAAATTCAAAACAGATATCAGTGTGAAAATCAAAGAAGAGGTTACCAAGCAGCTTGAGGCGAAGGTCATACGAGTTACTCGATACCCTACCTGGTTAGCTAATGTGGTGCCTGTACCAAAGAAGGATGGGAAGACCAGAGTATGTGGTGATTACCGTGATCTCAATAAGGCGAGCCCGAAGGATAACTTCCCACTTCCAAACATCCATATATTGATTGACAATTGTGCCAAACATGAGATTGCTTCCTTCGTGGATTGTTACGCGGGCTATCACCAGATTCTGATGGATGAGGAGGATGCAGAAAAGACAGCATTCATCACACCTTGGGGAATGTATTGTTACAGGGCCAGGCCATTCGGGTTGAAGAACGCAGGGGCAACGTATATGAGGGCAATGACCCATGTTCCATGACATGATACATCA
Source organism: Nicotiana attenuata (assembly GCF_001879085.1). NCBI lineage: Eukaryota > Viridiplantae > Streptophyta > Magnoliopsida > Solanales > Solanaceae > Nicotiana > Nicotiana attenuata. The sequence goes on along the minus strand of NW_017682425.1, from coordinate 2,741 downwards.
GGAAATCGAGGTTTATGTGGACGACGTGATCATAAAGTCGAAGAAACAATGTGACCATGTTAGGGATTTGAGGAAATTCTTCCAGAGACTCCGCAGGTACAACCTCAAGCTTAATCCAGCAAAATGCGCGTTTGGAGTTCCATCAGGGAAGTTATTGGGATTCGTGGTAAGTCGGCGCGGTATCGAATTAGACCCGTCAAAGATCAAAGCCATCCAAGGGTTACCACCGCCAAGGAACAAGAAAGATGTGATGAGTTTACTTGGCAGGTTGAATTACATCAGCAGGTTCATTGCCCAGCTTACAACTACTTGTGAACCCATTTTCAAGTTGTTAAAGAAAGATGCTGCGGTCAGATGGACGGACGAATGTCAAGCAGCATTTGATAAGATCAAGAAGTATTTGGCTAGCCCACCAGTGTTGGTCCCGCCAGAGCCAGGAAGGCCCCTGATCCTTTACCTGACTGTGTTAGACAATTCGTTTGGTTGTGTACTGGGGCAGCATGACATCACGGGAAGGAAAGAGCAGGCGATTTACTACCTCAGCAAGAAGTTCACATCATATGAGGTAAAATACACTCCACTCGAGAGGACGTGTTGTGCTTTAACCTGGGTAGCGCAAAAGTTGAAACACTACTTGTCAGCATATACTACCTATCTCATCTCTCGGTTGGACCCATTGAAGTATATTTTTCAAAAGCCCATGCCCACAGGGAGGCTGGCGAAATGGCAAATCCTGCTTACGGAGTTTGATATTGTCTACGTGACGCGGACCGCCATGAAAGCACAAGCACTGGCTGATCATCTGGCTGAGAATCCCGTTGATGACGAATATGAGCCTTTGAAAACATACTTCCCGGACGAGGAGGTAATGCATATTGAAGAATTAGAACAGGTCGAGAAGCCTGGATGGAAACTGTTCTTTGATGGAGCTGCCAATGCCAAGGGTGTCGGAATAGGAGCTGTACTGATTTCTGAGACAGGGCAACACTACCCTGTCACTGCTCAACTCCGTTTCTATTGCACCAACAACATGGCTGAGTACGAAGCCTGTATCCTGGGACTGAGACTGGCTATAGACATGGGTGTTCAAGAAATCTTGGTCATGGGTGACTCGGATCTTCTTGTACACCAGATTCAGGGAGAGTGGGAAACACGGGACTTGAAGCTCATACCATACCGGCAGTGCTTGCATGAACTTTGTCAACGGTTTCAGTCAATAGATTTCAAACACATTCCAAGGATGCATAATGAGGTTGCTGACGCTTTGGCCACCTTGGCATCGATGTTGCATCATCCGGAACAGGCTTATGTGGACCCGTTACATATTCAGGTTCGAGATCAACATGCCTATTGTAACGTGGTGGAGGAAGAATTTGATGGTGAGCCATGGTTCCACGATATAAAAGAGTATCTCCGGATGGGAGTATACCCGACACAGGCTACAGGGGATCAAAAGAGAGCAATTCGACGCTTGGCAAGCGGGTTTTTCTTCAGTGGAGGAGTGTTGTACAAAAGAACTCCAGATCTTGGGTTATTGAGATGCATAGATGCCAGACAGGCTACAGTTATCATGGCTGAGGTACATGCGGGAGTTTGCGGACCTCATATGAGTGGATACATATTGGCAAAGAAAATCCTCCGAGCAGGGTATTATTGGCTCACCATGGAACGGGATTGCATCAGTTTCGTGCGCAAATGTCATCAATGTCAGATACATGGAGATTTGATTCATTCTCCGCCCTCGGAATTGCATACAATATTGGCACCATGGCCCTTCGTTGCCTGGGGAATGGATGTTATTGGACCGATTGAGCCAGCAGCATCAAATGGACATAGATTCATTTTGGTAGCTATTGATTATTTCACTAAATGGGTGGAGGCAAAAACCTTCAAATCTGTGACTAAGAAGGCAGTTGTCGATTTCGTGCATTCAAATATCATATGCCGGTTTGGGGTCCCAAAGGTAATCATCACAGATAATGGTGCAAATCTCAATAGTCATTTGATGGCCGAGACATGTCAGCAGTTTAAGATCATGCACCGCAATTCCACTCCATATCGTCCTAGGCAAATGGAGCAGTTGAAGCAGCTAACAAGAATATCAAGAAAATACTTCGGAAAATGGTCGAAGGGTCAAGGCAATGGCATGAAAAACTACCTTTTGCATTGTTGGGTTATCGCACTACTGTCCGCACTTCAGTAGGAGCGACTCCTTATTCCTTGGTGTATGGAACCGAAGCAGTAATACCCGCAGAGGTTGAGATCCCGTCCCTCCGGATCATTGCTGAGGCAGAAATTGATGATGATGAATGGGTTAAAACCCGCTTGGAACAATTAAGTCTAATTGACGAAAAACGACTGGCAGCGGTGTGTCATGGTCAGTTATACCAACAGAGAATGGCAAGAGCATATAACAAGAAGGTGCGTCCACGTAAGTTTGAAGTAGGGCAGTTGGTGCTGAGACGTATCCTACCTCATTGGGCTGAGGCAAAAGGAAAGTTCGCCCCAAACTGGCAGGGGACATTTGTTGTAACCAGAGTGTTGTCCAATGGCGCTTTATATTTGACAGATGTGGAAGGAAAATGTGTAGAAATGGCTATCAATTCTGATGCAGTCAAGAGATATTATGTATGATTCTTTTGTCTTTGTGTACTTGATTGTATTTGACATACTTTTGAGATTGAAATGACGAAGGCATTTTGTTCTGCTATCTAAACACTTTATCCCTCATTACCCCTTTG
>NW_017682424.1:4703-9897 GCF_001879085.1 Nicotiana attenuata | reverse complement strand
GGAGCGTTTTGGCGCCTATTGAGGAAGTTAGCATTTTAGAAGAAATTTCATAAGTTTGGCTTGAAGAGCATTTCTGTAACGACCTGACCGGTCGTTTTGAGTCCTAGCACTCCGTTCAGCAGTCGGAGGCCATGAACAGCTTCATTTCAGGTATTATGACTTGTACGCGTGGTCGGAATTAAGTTCCGGGAAGTTCAGAGTTGATTTAGAAAGAGAATTCTCATTTGAGAAGCTTAAAGTTGAAAGAATGAACTAGGAATGGATTTCTGAGTAAACGACCTCGGAATCAAGATCTGAAGGTTCCAGCAGGTTTGTATGATGATTTCAGACTTGGGCGTATGCCCGGTGCGGGTTTTGGATAACCCGGGAGTGTTTTGGCGCCTATTGTGGAAGTTAGCATTTTAGATGGAATTTCATAAGTTTGGTTTGAAGTGCATTTCAGTGTTATCGATGTCCGTTTGGGATTCCGAGACTGTGAATAGCTCCGTATGGTGATTCTGGAGCTGGGGGCACGATCGGAAGCGAATTTGGAGGTCCGTAAGTCATTTTGAAGCCATTTGGCTAAGATTGAATTTGAAGGTTTTTGGGAAGTTTGACCGGAGGTTGACTCTTTGATATCGGGGTCGGAATCAAATTCCGGAAGTTGGAGTAGGTCCGTAATGTCAAATATGATTTGCGTGCAAAATTTGAGGTCAATCGGACGTGATTTGATAGGTTTAAACATCGGAAATAGAAGTTGGAAAGTTCAAAGTCCATAAAGCTTGAATCGGGGTGTAATTCATGGTTTTAGCGTTGTTTGATATGATTTGAGGCCTCGAGCAAGTCCGTAATGTATTTTAGGACTGGTTGGTATGATTGGTTGGGGTCCCGGGGGCCTCGGGTGAATTCCGGGTGGTCAACGGATGGAAAATGGATTTTGGGAAGGCTGAGTCTGCTGGTTGCTGTTATTTCCGCTTCTGCAGAAATGGGACCGCAGAAGCGGCCCGCAGAAGCGGTATAGGACGCCGCAGAAGCGGACCTTGTGCGAAGGATCGTGGACCGCAGACGCGATCAAGGTTCCGCAGAAGCGGGACCGCATCTGCGGAAGTGGTTATCGCAGAGGCGAAAAAGGGGGCAACCTGCGCGAATCGCAGAAGCGGAACCGCTGATGCGGTTTTGCCTCCGCAGAAGCGAAAATCGCTGAAGCAGTAAGGTAAATTTAAATCGTGGTTTTGGTTCATTTCTTTCATTTCTCATGGCTTGGGGCGATTTGGGGAGCTCCAAAGAGTGGAACTTCGTCATCTATGTTGAGGTAAGTTATCCCCATCACTTTTGAGTTAAATATATCAATTATGTTTGGAATTAAGCATGAAAATTAGTGTAAATTTGGGGGTTTTGGTGGAAAAACCTAGAAAATCATAATCTTGGATTTTGGTTACGATTTTGAGTATGGAATTAAGAGAAAATTATATATTCGAGTTCCTAAAGTTATGGGTAAACTTTATCTTCGAAAAGTTTTGGATTCCGGGCACGTGGGCCTGAGGGCGTTTTGGTCAACTTTCCAATCGGGGTTAGGAATTGCTATAAATTAGTCGTAATGAATATTTGAGCATATATTAATGGATTTGCGTAACCATTGGCTAATCTTGGAGCATGGTGCATCAATTGGAGTCCTTGGAAGAATGTAGAATGCCGGTTTGAGTCTTCGGAGCGAGGTGAGTCTCCTTTCTAATCTTGTGAGGGGGAATTTACCCCATAGGTGAAGTAATTGATTAAGTGCTCCTATTTGTGGGGGGCTACGTACGCACGAGGTGACGAGAGTCCGTGCGTAGCTACTATTATGCTATTGTCCGGGTAGTCTAGGACTCGAATGCATGTTATATTTGGATTATTGTGAACTCGTCGATAGTTTGAGTTGTTTAGATCACCTTGAACTGGTAAAGGAATTTTAAAAGAGATTTAATAGTAATTTTCCCTGAAATGTTAAAAAAAAAAAGAGAAAAGTTATTTATTTGGAGGATTATCCTCGATGAGCTCTTAATTTCCTACTTGAGCATGTACTTTACGTGTGCCTGCATCGCATGGATGATTCGCGAGCAGGATATGTGTTTATTTATGGACCGGGCCGAACGCCTCGGTGAAAATAGATGCATTTATGGTTCGTGCCGCTCGACCCTCGGCAGTGCACAGTTTACATTTCTGTTGGAGCGGGCCGTCGCCTCGGTGTGATTTGTGCATGTTTATTTGTTACATGAAAATGGTAAGCATGGAATTGGCCCTACGTGGCTTAATATGAACTGATAAGATAATAAAGAATAGACTTGGGAAGCCCTCGATTTAATGTTGAAGGTGTTTACCTGTTATTTAGTCTCACAGTTAGGACTTCTATATAAATCCATGATCATTCTCACACTTATAGAATATTGTTAATGGACCTCTAGTGAGTGTCGAAGTTGGCCATCTCGTCTCTACCCCTTCGGGATTAGGCGGGATACTCACTGAGTACACGTTGATTACGTACTCATACTACACTTCTGTGCATTTTTGTTGCACAGGTATATTTCACATTTGGTAGCAGCACGGATGATTTGGGGATTTGGTGAGCTGCATTGTTTGAGACGACCCGCAGCTAGAGTAGTTTCCTTCCACTACCTTACTTATTCATTCTCTGTCCACTGTATTTCGGACAGACATTTGTATTTTATTGTCCTTATCAGTAGTTGCTCATGCACTTGTGACACCGGGTTCTGGGATGGTTTTCTTTAAAGATGTGTATTAATAGTTAATTTCTTCATTTGAATTGAAACAGAGATTGTTTTATATATGAAAAATGGAAGTAAAACTCCTAGGTTTTCAAAGTTATAAAAAGAGAATTTAATTGGTGATTTAGTTGGCTTGCCTGACAGCGGTGTCCGGCGCCATCACGACCCGTAGTGGATCTGGGTCGTGACAACATGGTATCAGAGCACTAGGTTCCCAGGGTCTCACGGGTCATGAGTAAGTCTAGTAGAGTCTCGCGGATCGGTACAGAGACGTCTGTACTTTTCCTCAGGAGGTTGCAGGACTGTTAGGAGTACTTCCCTTCTTGATTCCTTATCGTGCGATTCGATTTCATAAGAGGCTTATGCCTTTGTTTCTTTCTTACTCAATCCTATGCGACGCGAACCGCTTGTTCTAAATCGAAAATTGAAGAACTGTAATGGTACTACAAATGTGATACGGGATGTTTCTCCCGGTATAGCTGATCAGATTATTGTCGTCGCCTTATAGAAGAATATTTTATTGTTTCAGCCCAGTAGCGGTATTTTCGAGGGTTTGAGGCGAGGCATAAGTTGCCGCAATGCTTATGAATGACTATTCTGCAGTAGTAATATGATGGTAGGGTGTTGCCCACGTATCAGGGCAGTGAATGATTTCAAGGGAGGTTTACTTAGTGCATAATCAAGAGATTCAGTACGTTATCCCCGGCAGGGGGAAAGGTAATCGAACTAAGGAGGGTCAGGTGGACTGGTGGAAGTAATGGGACTTGGTAATTGCAAGCGTGGTGAAATTTTTCTTCTATATTGGGGTACCGTCGTCCTAATTGGACGTATTAAGTTTGTCGGTGTTATGATTTTCTACAATTCGCCTTTGAGGCGAGGTATTGTGAAATAGTATCGAAGATACAACTATCAGATACCGCAAGATGCGGTGGTTCAGGATTGAATCGGTGTTTCTAATGTTGACGGTTCGAGAAAGATGACCTTCGGAAAGGTTTGGAGTTAGTAGCAAATTGAGGATTTAAGTTCTATGAAGATGAATTTAATTAAGGCAACAACTGAGGAGCAAAAGATGAGAAGGGCCTGTGGGAAATGTCAGGCGGAGTTTTAAGTTGTTAAAAGGCCAGGTATATGAAGCAAAGATTAAAGTAGTCGCTTAAGGGGATGAGCTCCGCCAAAGTGGGAGAGTGGCGGAGATGCATATGGGCTTGCAGTGGAAGGACCACGTACCTTAAGGAGAGTTTGGAGTGATTTGGGAATATTGGTGCTTGGCTATTGGGGCCTACAGAATTGATTAGAAGTAAGGGCTATCATGCGGCAGGAGATTTAATACAACGGAAAGGAGCCGCTTAAGTGAAGAAGGATGCAGCATAACTTGGAATTTGAAGGATGTTGTCGCGCATGTAAATGATGTCCATAAGGGGTAAAATGGACCTGTGCAACTGGAGTGTGAGCCCAGACCCAGGAAGGGTCATTGATGTCGTAGTAATTGTACCCCATGCAGCAGCGTTGGAAGATGCTGAGGAGTGATTTCTACAGGTGGGGTATTCCTGTGAGCAGGTTAGCAGTCCCGTGGTTGGCGAGGCTTCTGCGAAGAGTTCTACTGGATATGCAGCAACGGGGATTGTTGTATGAATGGTGTTAATAATTTAGAGTATCAATTGGGGTTCTACGGTAAGATATCGAGAAAGCTAGCGTTTGATGGCACGAGGTTATGTCGGCAAGAGATTAAGAATAATGGTGAACTCCAGAGTTTTGGTAATAATGGCTTCAAGCTAAATGGGAGAGTCCCACTGCTTGTGATTTGGGTTTCATGGTTAGCTACTTGCGAGGTTTCCAGTTATTAATATCTTGGTGGGTTATCTCAGCTACGGAAAAAGACCATAAGTGGTAATTTGAGCAAGTGACTTGTTGGAGGCATGCTATGGTTGGCCTTATTGGCTCATAATCGAACCTAGGAAGGGATTCAGGACTTATGCCTTGTATAGATACAGGTTTCGGAGGAAGTGATTCCACCGGGTGCCTTGTCGAGAGGGTATTCATGTGTTATAAGATTTATGGAGTTGATTATATTCGGGGCCAAGTCAGAGCGGGTGGCTCTCAGCAGCGGTCCTAGTGAAAATTCAAAAGATGAAGCATAGTACTTAATGATGTCGAGCCTATAGGCGCAGTTGAGAATCAAGCTTATGCAGCAACTTACGAATGGAGACTCAGGACGTTCTGTGATGTTTTGGCTTGCAGTATGGCATTTGAGAGATGTGAGCCAGTTCATGGGATTTGAGACAGCATGGTCTCGTGATTCGAGGTCGCTCAGGATGAGTGCAGAGGGAGTATGTTATGTGCTGGAAGAAATCAGTGATATCTTTAAGGCAATCAAGGATAAATTGGAAGAAGGTAGTTGATTGGCCATAGTTGAATTTGGCATATTGGGGTTGGCAGTCAGTTTCTGCAGCGTG